>NC_134486.1:79146166-79191166 GCF_040206685.1 Ascaphus truei | reverse complement strand
TGACGCGCGGCACGCCGAGGGGCGGCCACAAGCAAGCCGGGAGATTTCCCGGCTTGCGGTACCGACCACACTTCAATAAAGTGTGTCGTAGTGTACTTTCGTTATTTCATCATCAATAAAGCAGGTAAAATGTCTGATATTGATTCCAGGTGTGGCATTCGCATTTGGAAGCTGTTGCTATGAACCCAGAACATGCGCTCAAAGGAGCTCTCAATGCAAGTGAAAAAGGGCATCCTTAGGCTGCCAAAAAAAAAAATCCATCAGAGAGATAGCAGGAGCATTAGGAGTGGCCAAATCAACATTCTGAGAAAAAAAGAACGCACTGGTGAGCTCTGCAACACAAAAAGGCCTGGATGTCCACGGAAGACAGCAGTGGTGGATGATCGTAGGATCCTTTCCATGGTAAAGAAATCCCCTTCACAACATCCAGCCAAATGAAGAACACTCTCCAGGAGGTAGGCATTTCATTATCCAAGTCTACCATAAAGAGAAGACTTCACGAGAGCAAATACAGAGGATTCACCACAAGGTGCAAACCATTCATAAGCCTCAAGAATAGAAAGTCCAGATTCGACTTTGACAAACAATATCTAAAAAAGCCAGCCCAGTTCTGGAACAGCATTCTTTGGACAGATGAAACTAAGATCAACCTGTACCAGAATGATGGGAAGAAAAAAGTATGGAGAAGGCTTGGAACGGCTCATGATCCGAAGCATACCACATCATCTGTAAAACACAGTGGAGGCAGTGGGATGGCATGGGCATACATGCATGGCTTACAATGGCACTGGGTCACTAGCCTTCATTGATGATGTGACAGAAGACAGAATCAGCCGGATGAATTCTGAAGTGTATAGGGATATATTGTCTGCTCAGATTCAGCCAAATTCAGTGAAGTTGACTGGACCGCGCTTCACTTTACAGATGGACAATGACCCAAAACATACTGCAAATGCAACCAAGGAGTTTTTTAAGGCAAAGAAGTGGAGTATTCTGCAATGGCCGAGTCAATCACCTAATCTCAACCCGATCGAGCATGCATTTCACGTGCTGAAGACAAAACTTAAGGCAGAAAGACCCACGAACAAACAACAACTGAAGACAGCTGCAGTAAAGGCCTGGCAAAGCATCACAAAGGAGGAAACCCAGCGTTTGGTGATGTCCATGCATTCCAGATTACAAGCAGTCATTGCCTGCAAAGGATTCTCGACAAAGTATTAAAAATTAACATTTTATTTATGTTTGTGTTAATTTGTCCAATTACATTTGAGCCCCTGAAATAAGGGGACTGTGTTTCAAAATGGTTTAAATTCCTAAACGTTTCATACGATATTTTTGTTCAACCCCTTGAATTAAAGCTGAAAGTCTGCACTTCTATTGCATCTCGGTTGTTTCATTTCAAATCCATTGTGGTGGCGTACAGAGCCAAAATTATGAAAATTGTGTCAGTGCCCAATTATTTCCGGTCCTAACGGTGTGTGTGTTTGTGTGTGTATATGTATATGTATATATATGTATGTATGTATATATTGTGACAAACGGCTTACTCCGGGGCTCCGTCGTTTGTCCGGGACTGTTTAGAACACGGTCTTTTAGGGTAGGTTAAATGATGAGGCGTCACGTACTGTTCCTTTAAACAGGCTATGCCTGGTTTATTCAGTCCCAGGCACTGAGACTGCCACAGTGCATACAACAGAAAACAGATCAAAACAAAAGCTGCTCACCTGAGCGATAACTTAACTTAGATTTCCCTGACTCAGGGTTGGAAGTGGCTTTTCCACTTCCAACATCAAAACACGGTACTTTTGCAGTCTTACACAAATGAACAGAAAGATTGAACCTGTTTGGGGAAGAGGCTTCTCCCCTCTGTAGTTCAGCAGCCTTCCAGCCTCCTGGCTCTTGTGGGGAGACCAGAGCAAACAGGAAATCAGTCTTTCATACCTGATTCCTAATTAGCATGACAGGTGACAGAAATCAGGCAGCAGACAAACTCTGGTCTGGATCTCTCATCCCTCAGTTCCAGCGCTTGCCAAACTGTGGGATGGAGTGTATGTATTATAAGGCTGCACTCCCAGGCCAAACAGGATAGAAACTGTCTAGTATCCTGGGAGCCCTATATACGGAATTTATTACCATCCCCTGGTTTCTGTCACATATCCTCCCCCCCAGCTCAGACCTCGAGGGATGAGCGACCATGGATATTAGGGAGTGCATCCTTGACAACCCGTCAGCATTGCCATGTTTGTGCCCTGACCTGTGTTCCACAGAAAATTTAAAGGGTTGTAGGCTTAGGAACCACCTGGTCACTCTAGCATTCTTTTCCCTGTTTTGACACATCCAGGTAAGGGGTGCATGATCTGTGACCAACCGGAATTTTCTCCCCAACAGGTAGTATTTGAGCGTCTCTACAGCCCACTTTATTGCGAGACACTCTTTCTCTACTATGGAGTAATTTTTCTCCTGGGGATTTAGTTTCCTACTTAAATAAAGGATGGGGTGCTCCTCACCTTGAGACTCCTGGGAGAGTACCGCCCCCAGCCCTACCTCAGATGCGTCGGTTTGGACTACGAACTCTTTGGAGAAGTCAGGTGTGACCAACACTGGTTGGGCACAGAGAGCTTCTTTCAGGCTTCTAAAGGCCTGTTCGGTTTCGGGGGACCACTTTACCATTAGCGGTCCTCTTGCTTTTGTGAGGTCAGTTAGTGGGGTTGCCTTAGTTGCAAAATTGGGAATAAACCTTCTGTAGTACCCAATTAACCCCAAAAAGGTCCTTACTTGTTTTTTTGTAACTGGCCTTGGCCAATTTTGTATCACCTCCACTTTGAGTGTTTGGGGTTTGAGTAAACCTCTGCCAATAGAATATCCCAGATACTTGGCCTCCTCCAGACCAATAGTGCATTTAGCGGGGTTAGCAGTTAGTCCAGCAGACCGGACTGCGTCAAGCACAGCTTGGACCTTTGGAAGGTGGGATTGCCAATCTTCACTATGGATTACCACATCATCCAGGTAGGCGGCAGCATACCGAGCATGTGGTTTTAAAATTTTATCCATCATTCTTTGGAATGTGGCGGGAGCTCCATGTAAGCCAAAAGGCAACACCTTATACTGAAAGAGGCCGTCTGGGGTTGAGAAGGCTGTCTTTTCTTTTGCCCTTTCTGTGAGGGGAACCTGCCAGTACCCTTTTGTTAGGTCTAGGGTTGTGAGATATCGGGCTTTGCCCAGTCTCTCTACAAGTTCATCTACCCTGGGCATAGGATAAGTATCAAATTTTGACACCGCGTTTAGTTTCCGGTAGTCATTACAAAACCTTGTTGTACCATCTGGCTTTGGGACTAAGACTATAGGGCTGTTCCACCCACTTTGGGATTCCTCAATTACACCTAGTTTTAGCATTTTTTTAACCTCTAAACTTATAGCCTTTCTTTTGGCCTCTGGGATTCGGTACGGTTTAAGGTTAACTCGGACCCCCGGTTTAGAGACTAGGTCATGTTCAATTACGTTAGTTCTACCTGGCCGTATAGAGAAGATTTCTTTGTTTCTTTTCACTAAATTCTGAACCTCTCGTTTCTGATGAACAGACAGGGTTTCAGCTATGCTAACCTCTGGGTCAGTTTCTTGATTCTCTGACGGACCTGGGGGTACTAGGGTTAACAAGACTTCTCTATCTTTCCAGGGCTTGAGTAGGTTTATATGGTAAATTTGCTCAGGTTTCCTCCTACCTGGCTGTCTTACCTTATAATTTACTTCTCCCACTCTTTCCAAGACCTCATATGGCCCATGCCATTTAGCAAGGAATTTACTCTCCACGGTGGGAACCAGAACTAGTACCCTATCACCTGGAGAAAAAATTCTGACCCTAGCACCCTTATTATATGTATTCCTCTGTGCTTCTTGAGCTTTCTCCATGTGTTCCCTCACTATGGGTAGGACTGCAGCAATGCGGTCCTGCATCTGGGCAACATGCTCTATTACACTTCTGTAAGGGGTAACCTCGTGTTCCCAAGTCTCTTTGGCTATATCCAGTAAGCCCCTTGGGTGTCGGCCATACAATAGTTCAAATGGGGAGAAGCCTGTGGATGATTGGGGAACTTCCCTAATGGCAAATAACAGGTACGGTAACAAACAATCCCAGTTTTTCCCATCTTTATCAACCGCCCGCCGTAACATGCTCTTTAAGGTTTTATTGAACCTTTCCACTAAACCATCTGTTTGTGGATGATAGACTGAGGTTCTGAGATGCTTGATTTTTAGGAGTTTACATACACTGGCGACACACTTTATTCGAGCTCGGCTAGTCCCACGAATTCGGGTATACCCGGGTGTATTGAGGTTTGTGACTGTTTTCTGCCCGAGTGCATTGAGTTATTTTCCAAGCAGGGATTGAAGCATTTTATTCCCGCTGGCTGCAATACTGCACAGTGTATATATATATACTGCATTACAATTCATGAATTTATGCCATCTGGTAGACACGCGAAGCATTGCAGCCTATTAAATCCTAATCATTATCATTTAACAGATCAGCCGCCCATCAGCCAGGCATGAACCCAGGCTGGGAAGGCAAACGCAACGGGGCTTGTCAGAGGTGAGGAGCGGCGCATTCCAGGTATCTGCCAGGTACATACTGGGTATTTGCTCGAATAAAGTGTGTCGGTGCAGTAGCTCTTTCGTTACTTGGGACATAAATGGTGTTCCCTGGTCAGATAGAATCTCTTTAGGAATCCCGACCCGGGAAAACAGAACTACTAACTCTTTTGCTATGTTTTTAGCTGAGGTGCTACGTAGGGGAACTGCCTCCGGATATCGGGTGGCATAATCTAATATTACCAATATATGCTGATGTCCCCTAGCAGACTTTATTAGGGGTCCTACTAGATCCATAGCAATCCGGTCAAATGGTACCTCTATTATGGGAAGGGGTACCAATGGGCTGCGGTACGCCTTGAACGGGGCGGTGATCTGACATTCTGGGCATGAGGAACAATAATTCGTAATTTCTGCCAGAACCCCAGGCCAATAGAAGCTTCGGAGAACCTTTTCTTTTGTCTTTTCCACCCCTAGGTGTCCCCCCAATGGATGACTATGTGCGAGGTGTAATACTACGTTACGGAATGTCCGTGGTACCAACAATTGTTTAGTTGTAACTGATTTCCTTTTATCAACCCGATATACTAGGTCGTTCTCTACCTCGAAGTAGGGGTAAGCAAGTGACCTATCTGGTTGGCCATGAGTACTATTCTGGTCCCGTATATTTCCCCTTGCTACCGCTAATGTGGGGTCCTCCCACTGGGCCTTCTTAAAACTCCCAGGACTGACCTCTAGGTCAGCGAGGGTCTTATCCGGTTCTGGGGTGGTAAGTGTCTGCTCAACATCTTGATTTGGGGTATTCCCTACCAAAGTAGTGATGGGGAAGGGAATTTTACAGCACTCCTTTTCCCCCTTCTTATTTGGGCCCTCGTCAACCTCCATTTCTGAAAAAGGGAAAGGATTTGTTTCTTCTAATACTTCGTTATGGTCCGCTATTGAACTCTGGGCGCTATTCTGAGCGGGGGACCACATTTTTAGAAAATGGGGAAAGTCGGTCCCTATTAACACATCATGTGCCAGTTTGGGTACAATACCCACCTTGAAATCTAAAGAACCAAACTCTGTTTCAAAAAAAACATCAACAGTGGAATATTCATGATTATCCCCATGTATACAACAAATTGCCACTCTTTGTGAACTGTTTCCCTGTTTCTTCTTAATGGGCAAGAGGTATTCGGACACTAGTGTGACCATGCTCCCAGAGTCAAGAAGTGCCCGAACCCTCTTACCATTAACCTTTACAAATGCCCACAGATGGTTATTCAAGGGGTCCTCTGGGCTAGGGCCCATACATTGGGACAACAGCGAATAAGGTTCCACGCTGTTGCATTGCATGGGCTCATCATTTAGTGGGCAGATTTTTGCTGTGTGGCCCCTCTCATGACAATTTACACATTTAGGTACATAGTCTGTGTCCCACTTAGAGCCTTTTCCCGGCTCCCCATGTTGGCTATTGCCCTTAGTGTGCGAACCACTGTTGCTGGTGCTGCGTGAAGGTGGTCGCCGCTCTTCAGCGCCCCTTAACCCCGGTACCCTTTTACCGTCTCTGGAAGAGTCCTGGAACCTCGGGTAGTGGGGTTGCTCCACGACTGTGGGTTGCTGGTGCTCTTCTGCTGCATTGTACCTTTCTACGAGGGCCACAAGCTCATCCGCATTGTGGGGGTCACTCCGACTGACCCAACGGCGTAAGGCAGAGGGAAGTTTCCTCAAGAACTGGTCCATGACCAACCGTTCCACGATGTGGCTGGCTGAGTTGATCTCGGGTTGTAGCCACTTCCGGGCGAGGTGGATTAGGTCATACATCTGGCTTCGGGTGGCTTTATCCATCGTGAAGGACCATGCGTGAAACCTTTGGGCGCGAACAGCCGTGGTTACGCCGAGGCGGGCGAGGATCTCGAACTTCAATTTTGCATAGACGTTAGCTTCGGCTGGCTCTAGATCAAAGTAAGCCTTCTGGGGTTCGCCGCTTAGGAAGGGTGCGATTAGACCAGCCCACTCAGCTTCTGGCCATCCCTCTCTCTGTGCCGTGCGTTCAAACGTGAGAAGATAGGCTTCCACATCATCCGAGGGTCCCATCTTCTGAAGGTAGTGGCTTGCCCTGGTCATTTTCGGAACTGGGGCTGCCGCTGCCAGTGGAAGGTTACTGATAGTCCCCCTCAGGATCTCGAGTTCCTGCTGAAAGCCCTGAGCGAACCGCTGTTGCTCCTCTCTCAGCAAGCGGTTTGTCTCTTGCTGGTTTGCATTCGCGTTTTGCAGGGCTTCATTCGTCTGTTGCTGGTTTGCATTCGCCTGTTGCTGGTTGGCATTCGCCTGTTGCTGGTTGGCATTAATCTCTTGCTGGGCTATTAGCAGCTGTTGCTGGGCTGCATTCGTCTGCTGCTGGTTTGCATTAGTTTCTTGCTGGGCTATTAACAGCTGTTGCTGGGTTTCATTTGCGTCTTTCTGGGCAGCGACATTGCGTACCAGCGCACCCACCACGTCTTCCATCTTGTTTGCAGAGGATGAAAAAAACTTTTTTTTTTTTTTTCAAAGTTCTTCAACCCGCAGACCCCCTAGTGTTCTGCCCGCATTCTCCACCATATGTGACAAACGGCTTACTCCGGGGCTCCGTCGTTTGTCCGGGACTGTTTAGAACACGGTCTTTTAGGGTAGGTTAAATGATGAGGCGTCACGTACTGTTCCTTTAAACAGGCTATGCCTGGTTTATTCAGTCCCAGGCACTGAGACTGCCACAGTGCATACAACAGAAAACAGATCAAAACAAAAGCTGCTCACCTGAGCGATAACTTAACTTAGATTTCCCTGACTCAGGGTTGGAAGTGGCTTTTCCACTTCCAACATCAAAACACGGTACTTTTGCAGTCTTACACAAATGAACAGAAAGATTGAACCTGTTTGGGGAAGAGGCTTCTCCCCTCTGTAGTTCAGCAGCCTTCCAGCCTCCTGGCTCTTGTGGGGAGACCAGAGCAAACAGGAAATCAGTCTTTCATACCTGATTCCTAATTAGCATGACAGGTGACAGAAATCAGGCAGCAGACAAACTCTGGTCTGGATCTCTCATCCCTCAGTTCCAGCGTTTGCCAAACTGTGGGATGGAGTGTATGTATTATAAGGCTGCACTCCCAGGCCAAACAGGATAGAAACTGTTTAGTATCCTGGGAGCCCTATATACGGAATTTATTACCATCCCCTGGTTTCTGTCACAATATGTATATATGTATATATATATATATATGTACATATATATATATATATATATATACAGTGTTCGACAGACCTATACATTTGCTCGCCCCGGGCGAGTGGAGTTAACCCCCGGGCGAGTAAATATTGGCCCAAGCAGCACACGTTTGGTACTAGGTGGCGAGTAGATTTTTTGGTGATTTGTCAACCACTGTATATATATATATACAGTAGAGGCAACGTTTATTCTAACATTTGCCGTAAACTAGCCGGGTTACATTCTGGGTATGTTCTGGGCTAGTTGGAGGCACGTTTAAGGCATTTCTGCATTGACTAACGACCCATAGGATTAACACAGCAGGGATCCCTGGCATTCCAATTCAGTTTGAATGGGACTGCCAGGGACCCCCGCTGTTAATCTGATAGGCCATTAATCAATGCAGAAATGCTGGGGCTAGTTTAAGGAAAGTTTAAGGCATGTATTCAGAATGTACCTGGGTGTTTCCTGGGTTTTTTGGGGAATTGCCACTGGTTTTTGTTCGAATAAGAGTTGCCTCTACTGTATATACATGCATACATACATACATACATACATACATGAGTATCCGAACACTTGCCTTTGAAAATCTGGGGCAATCTCCCAGTAATGCGGCAACATTTCTGCAAACAGACTAATGGCCCATCGGATTAACACAGCGGGGGTCCCTTGCAGTCTCAGTTTGAAAGGGACTGCCAGGGACCCCCACTGTGTTAATCTGATGGGCCATTAGTCTGTCTGCAGAAATGTCACAGAAATGTTGCAGCATTACTGGGGTATTTTCCCAAGTAAGTGTTCGGATACTCGTGGCTGCATCAGTGTACAATGAGTAATGGGAATTTTCTTGATGTACAAGTGTAACACCCCAATTCCCCCCCGACTGAAATATACTTATGAGTGTATGGGTGCTCAGCAGTTACCTTGTTCTTCTCAGGGTGCTGTGGATCCGTGCAAGCTCTTGGCAAGGAGTGAGAATAAAAATAGTGTGCGCCAGGGACTTTTAACTTTTTTTAAAAACAGCATAACTTCTTCTGGTTGATTACAGGATCCATGGAAAGGCACATCTCTTGAACCGGGTACATGGACATACATTTATGATGCTGTATAACTATTTCTTTAGGGCCCCTGCTTGGGCTCATCCCATTCCCTTAGGGGTGTCAACCCCAAGATAGGCCTTCAGGCATCTGCCTGCTTCTTTGTCCGAATAGTCTTTGAACTAAAGATTTTTATAATTCTTAGGGGACACAGGCCTCCCCTTTGCAAGCCTGTACTGCCACATTTCTTACATTTCTAGGGAGCCTATCTGCAAGGGCACTTCCCTATCTTTCAAAACAACAAAGGAGCTACTACCCTAAAGTACTTTAATACATAACTGTGTACTTACATATTTACAAGTGAGATCCCCTCCTCTGGATCCTCCTGGGTTCTGAGGCAAAAAGGGGTGATCCCTGCCTTATAGAACTTGGGCACCCACTGCTGTTGCTGGGCAGATTAATGGGTGGGCTAAACATTATAATAAGGTCACACCATATCAGGTGACCTTCTGGCAACTTCCAGACTACCAGGCGGTTCCAGACACTAACCTTTAAAACAGATGCATATACTATATATACAAAATGCATACAACTAGGGCCAGTAATGAAATAACCCTTTACCTCCCTTAAGAGACCACGACTTACTGGAATTAAGTTTTGCAAGGGTGCTATACTATGTACTTATATTTTTGTAAGCAAGTTATTCAAGGAAGGCTACAGAAACCAAAAAAAGGGATAGGGAAAATGCATAAGCACAAACTATTAATTTTATTAAGGAAATATGCATACATAATTTCAACTAGTTGGGTTTGTTAAGAAATATAATGTTTCCTAATAAACAAAACAACAAAAAAAGCAGTAGTTTGGAATAGTTTATTAAAAGTCGCCTTTCTTTCAATAGCATAATGCCGTTACTGTTTGCAGTAATATTGAATTTGTATTGACTTTTACAGGAAGAAGGTCAACTTTTTAAATGTAATGTGAAAAAAATGTGTAGTCAGCATTCTTTGTCCATATATCATATAAATATATGTATGTTAATAGAGTGGGTCGATATGTGGCAAATGGAAGAAAATATGCTATAGTTCAAGTGACTGGAAGAAATAACTAAACTAGATTAATAAAGCAGTATAACACAAAGACATCGTGAAGTGAATAACTTGGGTGTAAGGGTGTATTATAAACCCATCAAATTCAAAAGCAAGGGGATAGTTTTAGAGTCTTCCCTTACATACTGTACAGTATATACAGTAGGAGAAAACTAGTTGGGATTGGATAATGAATAAATGGCAGGACGTAAAATTTGATACGTCCGCTTGTTATGAAATACACACTGAGAATTTGGGATGCAGAATGCTAGAAAATATACATTAGGTAATATAAGGTAGAGATGCACAAACTTTTCATTCTGCGCCCCTCTGCATGCTCTCCCCCCTTTGCTCTCGCCCCCCTCCATACCTTGTCTCCGGCGTCAAATGACACGGTAGGGGACACGTGACGTCACGATGCCATGGCACCATGATGTGACATGACCCCGTGGCGTTGTTTGACGCCGCGTTACCATGGCGATGCGTCACCCGAAGCCGTCTGAGACGAGGTAAGGGAACTTAGAGGCCTCGCTGGTCCCCCAGCATTTAATTTAAACCCCCTTATAACGCTGTGCTTGGGGTCCAAAGGATCACATTGCGTTATAAGCGGATCGCATTAGAAATAATGTACAATTGTATGCATTGTACAATAAAGTATTTAAGATACCAATAATCGTGTTGTAAAGTATTCAGAAATACGAAAATTGGGAGTCGCGCTTGCATCGCGTTATAAGCGGATTTGCTTTGTAACGAATCGTGTTATAACGGGGTAGAGCTGTACTTATTTGAATATTAATTATGAGACTAAAGGTTAATTGTTGGGCCAATAATTGTCCTTTGCAACAAAAAAAGGTGTTTTTTTGGATATATTAGTATTAATTTTTACTGATCCAATCTGTGTGTTTTTCATTTCCCTACGGTAAAGTATTTTAAGTGTCATAAGTCGAACTTACTCTATTCAATATGTTGTATATAGTGCATATTGCATGTGTACATTGTCAACATTATAGTTACATGTATGGGAGAGGCGTGTTTGTTAATTTCTAACTAGTAACAGATATATTTGACGTTTCAACTTGCCTCCTAAACAGTTGTCTTCCTGATATTTGCACATATATTGGGGAGGATATATGTTTTTTTCCTTAAACAGTACAGCAAGTAAAATTACAAAATGTTATTCTTTACCCTAATATCTACATATATGTATTATTGGTGGTTTTGTGTGTGTAAAGGCAATTATTCTAACAAGCTATGCCTTTTTGTTATTAAATGGTTTTTGTGTTTAAGAACCTGGTATTGTTACATAGTAGCCATAATATTGCAACTATAATCTAGTATAGAATAGAATGTAGCAAGTCCTGTTCATTAGTTCAATGTTTGTTTAAATAAAATTGTTTAAATGTTTTTTTATTAGGATTGTGTACTCCACGTGATGACGTAACGACGCTGCGTCTGTTGCGTGATGACATGATTGACAGCTTTTGCCGGGAACGCAGGGTATTTAAATGTCCCTGACGGAGGTTAGCTCTGAAGGGACTTTGATTTATGCGCATCACACGCGAAACATGGCTGTCTTGTTGCGCATTATTTAATAAACTTTTTTTGTCACCCTCTATTTCCTCATTTCAACTGGTGGTGCGTCACAGTTGTTTTCTATTTTCCGTCTGTGGACATTTATGGACTGATGTGGGCCATTGATGGATAGTTGGCTTTGCTTTACTTATTAACTCTGGTTATATAATTGGACTAGTACTCCAGAGTTTAAGGATCTGAATAAGCGCTAGAGAGATTACATTCAATAACATATGGGCCAACCATTGGTGGGATCTTTGCTTCGTTAGTTTAAAGTCATGTTATACCCTTTCAAAATACAGCATCAGAATATTAAACATTGTAATTCTGAAATTATTTATTTGCATTTCCTGTATTCATATATTACAATTATTTGAAAAAGTTTGAAAACATTTTCTTTTTAAATGATTTTGATATTTGCATTTTTCATTGGGTTATAGGAGTCAGCAATATACTGTATGATTTTGTGATATCTGAATGGCTGAATTTCTCTGGCATCGGATTCTTCTACACTAGCACAAACCTGTCCATTCTTCCCTCCAAGTATTTTACTAGGCAGCAGCAAGAAATAGGGCAGGCTTTTGCTGTTGAAGCAGAAAATGAAGAGATTAGTTATACATTTCGGTTTACTTCAGCTTCTTTAATAGCTCCAGTGTTAGAAATGGTATCACGTACCCAAGATGAGGTACTATTTTATTCTTTAGGATAAAATATGGATATTATAATATCTTTGTTTTCATTTTTTAGTACAGCTGCTATATTGTACAAATACATTTGAATGCAAACATGAGAAAGGCACTAAAAGATTGAATAGTATTTAAAAAAACATATTAGTAGAGACAACGTTTCGTTCTCATCTGAGACATTCCGCAGGACAAAAAATGTTTTCTCGGGAGGAAGGTCGCTGATGAGACCAAAATGTTAACTCTACTAATATGTGCGTTTCTTTTTAAATATTCAATTTTGGTATGCTTTGGCTCATTTTTGCATATGTACTATTTCAGTGTGTATGATTATATACACTTGGTTTAATGCTCATTTTTTTCTACTATGCCCCCATAATTTTAACGTTTTTGACTTCTTGACTGTGCAGAGTATCTGTAGATGTATGTACATTGAAAGCATTGGATTTAGCACTATTTAATACAACTACTGTAGATTGTATAGCACATGTGGAGTATTGCATAGTATCAAGTAATTCAAGAACCACATCCATATCACAAGATTTTTTTGGACTGCAAATTAATTGGCCCACGCGCTGATATCAAATGTGTTTCCTCATCTAAGGGGAAGTTACATTATTCAATTTACTTTGTGTTGCTTGAGTTGTATTGATGTCTGCTGCCATACACTTTTTAATGACATTCTTATAATGTTAATAAATCAGGATAAGGAGCTTCTTGATACTTAGCTGACCTTTTTTGTGAGGTTTTTTTTTACAACCTAAAGCAAAGAAATGGGGCCAGAAAAGTAGAAATAAAAGTCCAGATCAAATATCCATGAGCAGTTGTCCTTCCTGCCTCGTAAATAAATGTAACAGAAACCTCCTATAAATCTTCAGCAAGGGTTGAAAGCAATGTTTCATAAGAAATCCATTCACGTTCCCTCAAACAGCTGTCACAATCTCACTTAGTCATAACAGAGCTTGTAATGTTTTATTGGTATTTCAGCAATTGAAGGACTATATAAATGTATATACTTGTCTTACTGTATATATTTTGCTGCTGTAAATATAGCACTCTACATAGAACATGCATGAGGAACAGGGAGCAAAAGGGAGTTTTCCAAAGTCACGGGGAATAGACACTTGGATTCCAATCAGATTGCCAAACCTTAAAGGTGGCAGCCATCCCACAAAGCTTTTGAAATAGACACCAGGTTATGGTAGCTGTTACAGTACTTCTCAATACCATTGCGCTGATTTACGGGATCTGCTAATGTTGCTTCGTATCAGCTACAGTGTTACTGCTGTTTAAATGTGTATAAAATTGCTTAAATCCCATGTGAGTGATTTATTAATTGCAAAAAGAAGTTGCTCTGGTAATACAGCCTGTATGTACATTAATCTGTATGATTTGGGCTGGAAATGTGACTGCTGTGTCTGACCTCCTTAACATTCGGTAGCGAAACTTAAAAATCAAAAGAACCCACCTTGACCCCAGTCGGTTTCTTTGTGATATTGTTTTACTAAGCTCCGTTAAATCGGAGCGAATATTGTGATGTTACCTTAACAGGAAATGTCTGTTATCTGCCCGGAGTTAACTCCTTCTTTAAAATGTATACAAAAATAATGGCCATATAATGCCTGGGAAATACAGTATACTCATTTAAAACAGCGGCAGGTGGTGACACTTTACGTTTTTTTAAATACAGTTGAAGCAGTGGGTTTCCGGTGCTGAACGTGTTCATTTCAGCTCCAGGCACCCCCTGCTTCCCGAGACACTTATCTCGGAAGGAGGAGCCAGTAGCAGCTACAGCTTGGCTTGGTGGGGCTGTCAATATGACGACTTTAAATTTCCCGCAGGCCAATAGGTAGCCATGACTTCATCCCTTGTGGCTAACTATTGGTCCGTGTGACTGGATCATTTAAACCTGCAGAGACATACCGGCACCCCCTTCCGAGGTATGTATCTCAGGAAGCTGGGGCTCCCCAAACCTGAAATCAACCCAGTTCACATCCGCCCGACTCCCTGCTTCTAACCCAGGGAGGAAATATAGGGGCTGCTCCTTTAAATATAAGAAAACAAGGGCAGAAAAGCACTACTACCTATCAAGTCAATTAGCACACAACAGCCATGCCTAATAAATCAGGTGGTGCTCCCCTGGAGTGTGTAATCAACTGATCAACAAAGAAGGGTGGGACTCCCTAAAAGAAAATAATCCCCGTAACTCCACAAAATTGGGACACTCACGGAAGTGTGCAAAAATATTAAAATACACTTTATTGGTATAAGAACAGTGAAAAGGACATACAAAATAAAATTCTAAAAAAGACAGTCACAGAGCGTTCTGGCCCCTTGCTGATAAGTAGGATAAATGCAAAGCAAGCTAATATTAAACCTACAGGGAACTATAAATCATAGAGGGGTAACCCAAGGTCCCCTTCTGAGATATAAATGGCTGTACCTCGGAGCAGTGCACAGTATACTGATATCAAAATAGAACAAGTAAACCGTAAGGGAAAATTCCCAACGTAACCCGGGTGGAAGAGGTTAAGGATTAAGCACGCATCGGATGCACTTCATAATCATTTTTGACACACTGGAGAATGATTGATTGATTATTTATCATCTCCAATATTATTTAATTTGCCTTTTAAGTATAAGGAATTTGTTCCTTATTTTTAACATTAGGCAGATATCCCTGTGTTAACTATTCCCCTGCTACTGCGATGCAGATGAGCCAGGACGGTCCAATCACAGCTGAGCTTATTACCATAGCAATTGGCAACTATAAGAATGTGGGGATGACAGGAACCCGCCCACCCCTGAAGATGTCCCTCTCGGAACGAAACGCACGTCGGGTTGTAGTGACGCAATCCACTTACGTAATTAGCGCGACTGAGGCATGAGGTCTCAGTTTGGAACCGGCAGTCAGTTGTATTTTCTTGGCGCAGTATCATTCTATCAGTCAGCTAAACTAAGATGGTGGCCCTTGGAGGCAACCACTAGCTACAGCTAGCAACTTCCTATTTCCTCACTAATTATTGTTAGTTTATTAAAAGTTATATGGGGCAACCTAGCTCCCTTTTTGCACTGGGAAAGATGTATAAATAATGGCACCTATCAGTTAGACACAACCCGAATACCCTCTGGGGCCTTAACCTGTCAGGCATTTGTCACTTTTTATATTTTGGGATACTTTACTGACACTATATATCCAGCACTTGTGGAGTGCACTCATTTTTATTTATCATGGTACTAACCTCTGGGGTGTCTGAAACCTCAGTACTTTCATCTCACTGAGTTCAGTCCTTGGCTATTTATATTAACATAGCTCAGGACTCACACACTGATGTTCAATGCACAATTTAGGTAATATCTACAACCTTTATATACGGGCTCCGTTGCGTAACCCACACAGCCTGTTCTTCTATCCTATATGGGATTAAGACTCTGGGGTTCAATAGCACTTGAATCCTAAATATTTGTATCTTAACTGGCATATACATAAAGCCCTATGATTTATTTATAAAATATTTTACCAGGAAGTAATACATTGAGAGTTACCTCTCGTTTTCAAGTATGTCCTGGGCACAGAGTTAAGACAAATAATACATGTTTACAAATACAGTTACATAATGAGCAGGGTATACATTATATATAAGACATTGCATGCACAGTTACAGATAATTTATATTATGGGCGAATGAAACAGTTACAGACCAGATTCAAATGTGTGACAGCCTTAGATTTGAAAGAACTTAGACTGGTGGTGGATGTAAGAGTCTCTGGTAGGTTGTTCCAGTTTTGGAGTGCACGGTAAGAGAAGGAGGAGCGGCCGGATAATTTGTTGAGCCTTGGGACCATGAACAGTCTTTTGGAGTCTGATTTCAGGTGATGGGTGCTGCATGTGGTAGGGGGGAGGAGCTTGTTCAGGTAGCTGGGTAGCTTGCACATAAAGAATTTGAAGGCAAGACAGGAAAGGTGAACTTTGCGCCTAGACTTGAGTGATGACCAATCTAGTTCTTTGAGCATTTCGCAGTGATGTGTGTTATAGTTGCATTGGAGAACAAAACGACAAATTGAATTGTAGAGGGTGTTAAGTTTGCTAAGGTGGGTTTGAGGTGCTGAGCCATATACTATGTCTCCATAGTCAATAATTGGCATAGCATCTGCTCTGCGATACGTTTTCTGACCAGGAGACTTAGGGAGGATTTGTTCCTGTAATGTACCCCTAGTTTGGCATAGGTCTTGGTTGTCAGGGTATCAATGTGCATCCCGAATGTTAAGTGGGAGTCAAACCATGTGCCCAGGTATTTAAAACTAGTAACAGGAGTTAGGGTAGTGTTAGTGTTGGTTCTAATCTGGAGCTCAGTCACTGGAAGCTTTAAAAATGTAGTCTTGGTCCCAAACACCATTGTTACAGTCTTGCCAGTGTTTAAAAACAGTTTGTTTTGGGAAATCCAGTTTTCGAGTCTGAAAAAGTCAGACTGAAGTATGTGTTGAAGGTCAGAGAGGCTATGGCTGTGTGCATATAGGATTGTGTCATCTGCATACATGTGTATTGAGGCTTCCTGACAAGCTGTGGGAAGATCATTGATGAACACTGAGAAGAATAGGGGCCCCAGAACAGAGCCTTGCAGGACGCCACAGGTTATATCCAGGGGGTTAGAGTTAGAGCCAGAGATGGACACATGTTGGGATCTACCTGATAGGTATGACTGAAACCAGTTTAAAGCATGCTTCCCTATTCCAGATCTCTGGAGTTTGTTGAGCAGGATAGCATGATCATGATTGGTACATAAGATGCCATTTCAGCGAACCCATACAGGGCTCAGCATCTGGTTCCCAAGCGAAAAATAGGTTTTAATATGATGTTTTCTTTGCAACATTAAAAGTTATTATTTATGATTTATTCTTGTGGAGGTTGGGTGCTTCATTTAGGGATTCTTTTTCTGTATGTGATCTAAGCAGAGCAAAGCCTAGATCTACACCTCACTCTGATACGCAATGAAAAACGTAGCTAAGTTACTTAGAGTGGCGTGTGCAGCAAATTAAGTAAAATGTAGCATACTATATAGTAAATGTATATGTAAGTATCTGTGTGTAGTCAGTATCGCATGAGGCTGTTATGGCATTTCTGAAATCATATAATGGTGTATCGACTCAAAAAGTAGGAAACCGCAGATGTTAATGATCGACAGTCCTATCACAAACAATAGTCCCATAGTTTTTATCAAAGATTAGAATAATCGATACCCATATAAGGCAATTCTTCAGTACAATGTTATCCGCATGTCAAAAAAACCCTAGTTTCGAAAAATAGCATACAAGATATCAGAAGCTGCATACGAACTACCTCCCAAGCATCTTATTCACAGAATCGAGTAACAGTGGTTTGTTTGCAGATGTTTGAATGAAGAGCAGCAAAAGTTGTTTATGCTGCACCATCAGTTCTCAGACGCACAGGAAGAGCAAACACTCTGTGACGTGAACTCAATGTGGCGTTTCGCTGTTAAGGCTTCTTCAGGGGTGTGACTAAACAGACCCAATCACTGTCTTTAAATAGACCAACTGCATGGCATTATCTCTGGAAAATATATGACAACAAAACACAGTATAAGTATATACCAGTTAATAAACCATTATAAACCCATAAAGACTATAGATGAAACCCCTAGATACAGCAGATAAAGCTCAGGTCTTCATTTAACCCTCTGGGGGTGACACTATTTAAATTGAAAATCCATCTGGATGAATTTCTGAGAAGTTCTAGTTCCAAATTGCTTCCCCTGCTACCTAGTTGCACCTTTCCAATGTAGAGCTTGCATGTGCAGTGTGAAAATACCTGGCTACACTAGTCAGCTGTTTATTTTTCAATAAATCTTTGGTGGCATTCCTGATATTGCATGCATTTTAGAGTGTGCGCTTCCTTAACTCCCTAGACGTCATGCCTATATATAAAAGCTGACATGGACACCTCAACCCATAGATAATCCCTGTGGTACGACAGTTAAAGAAATGCCTGACATGGTACTCCTTATTGTGACCACTGTCAATGAAACTTTTTTATAGGGGAATAAATCTACTGCACTTGCAAGAGCCACATGGGTATGTCCCCACTGTTTTATTTTTGGGGACTGAACTTCTATTGAAGGGACCGTGTACATGCTGATGCCTTAAGTTCAAGGCTCTTTTTGCAGTCATCTGTATGTGCGGCTGATGGTCAAAGCTACAGTAGGTCGCAGTCACGGAGTAACACTCCCCAATGCTTTTGAAGAATCAACCGAAACTCACTCCAATTCTCCTTAAATGTTGATATAAATCTCACTGGCGTAGGTGGTGTTCCTGTCTCTGCACAGATTTTCTTCTTGGGGACTGGCAGGCTGTCCTTGTTGCTCTTATTAGCACGATTAAATGCTGGTCTGAAACACCTTTTGCTAGATGCCCTCTTAATAAACATGGGTATAGAACAGTTTATTTTCAGTCGATAGTGTTGTCCTACCAGGATCCCTGTGTTCAAGGATGTCGGATGACAACTTTGATAGTGTAATAGACTGTTTGTGGCAGTGCTCTTTCGAATGACATTCGTTTCTATTCCTCCCTTCGCTTAGACTTGGATGTGTACATCTAAAAAAGTACCCACAGGATGAAAAAAGTAAGAAAACACAATGTACAGTAGTACAATATATCAAGATATCTGTAGTATTCAAAATATACACCAATATAGGAGGTATCCCACTCATCCGGATTTTGCCACAGACTAAGTGATGAATCTATATGCCTGCCTACTATATATGGTCTAACACGCTTATTTTTGTGTTTATTTTTTATGCTTCAGATATATTGTTTTTTTTAAACTTTTTTTTCATCCCCTGGGAGGTTTGATACCGTCTACCAATAGTTGAAAATAATTAGCTACTTTTTGCAGGAGTAAAAACGAATACTACTATACAGTATGATTACAAGATGTTAATTCTTGTAATTTCACTGGTAAGTATGTCAAGAACCGGGGGTCCCCTAAGCGGAGAATAGTGCCATTCAGATCTGGGATATCCACCGATTCCAATTCTGTAAAAAAAAAAAAAAATTTTTAATTAAAGGGAGTCGGTGAAATTGTTTTTTCTATCCCCATTCGTTCTTTTTAAAATATGTTCTTGGGAGATCCTACCATACTGTACATCTGCGCTGGTAAATAGTCCAAGAATATATTTAATTAACATTTGTAAATAATCTCTAGCCCCCTTTTTACAGTGGTGTTTCATTGGCCTTTGCCATCCCTTCATCGTTCTTTTGTGGGTATTGTTCTTAACGTTCTGAAGGTTTTTTTTTTTATTATTATGTGTAAATTCATGCAAAATCTGACATTATTTTATTATACTTTATTCATAGTTATTGAATTTTTTGAAGTAGTTCTATAAATGGAGTAACTTTTTACAGTGTGTGTCCTTTTGCAAATTGAGACAAGATGTGATTTGGTACATGGCCATTCTGAGCCCAAATTCTGGAGTGCACTTTGAGATAAAAAAAAGTTATGATATACTGTACTCCCCCCCCCCCCCCCACCCCCTCTAGGTTTTATAAATCCTATTAAAAATGGACTGTAAGGGCACAAAAAGCATAGAACCTATACATTTGGAAAGATAAAGAAATCTAACTTTCTTAAAAGATCTTTAGGATTAAGGACATCTGCTGTAGATTCGCGATTGCACAAAAATATTACTGTTCACTAACCTGCACGAACTGTTAACACAATTTAATGTAACATCTGTAAAAATTAATCAAGGGAATACATGAAATCTGCATTTCCATTGTAGAAACAAGCTATTACAGGGGACATGGCCATACAGTTGAGTCTAAATGGACCTAAATGGGACCAATACTGTGTCAGATGACGAAAATGACGGATAATACGGAAGTACTATCTGACATTTGCTCCACCTCCCTCCTCCCACTTACCAGGCTTACCGGCGGTAGAGGCAGAAGAGGGGGACTGAAGACCGCAGGAGTGGAACAGGAGAAAGACAGCTGGCGACGGGAGAAGAGGACCATGTCAGCGGAGGAAAGAAGTTGAGAAAGTGGGCGGCAGCAGGAGAAGACATGTAGTCGGAGCAGAGCAGCACAGGAGAATGGCAGAGGAGGAACATGCTGTAATACCGTCAGACGATGGACGTTAGATGCCAGTAAACTTCTGGTGTTACAGTGCGTTCCTCACCTTCCATTCTCCTGTGCTGCTTTGCTCCTGCTCCGATTACGTGTCTTCTCCTGCCACCGCCCGCTGTCTCAACGTCTTCCCTCCGCTGACATGGTCCTCTTCTCCCGCCACCAGCTGTCTTCCAAATGTTTTACTACCGCGGTCTTCTGTCCTCCTCTGGTAAGCCTGGTAAGTGAGATGGGGGGGATGTCTGATAAAACGGAGTGTCGGTTTACCGAAAGTTGGGTAACCAAGACTTTACTGTAATTTATTTATATTTGGTGGTTTTCTGAGCAGAACTGCAAGATATTGAACAGTGATGACTGTGATTAGCAGCTTTGTGTATGAAAGTGTTTCTATAATACCAGACTTAGCAGCTGTGTTTTTTTTTTTTTTTTTCTATACACAATATATTTTTTACGTTTTCAAAGCTTTAGATTTCTGAGCAATGGGAAAGGATCAGTTTGTTTCTATTTCTGGATTTATTAAAACATTTTAGCCAATGCTTTTGATGGTTCACAATGTGGGCACTAAAATATTGGATTTTAAATGATGGAACTTAAAGCTAAAGTTAAAGCTGTCGTTTAACAAAATTAATTAATTTAAAAAAATTAAATGTGTACATCAATACAATCTAGACACTGACAAGTTATTAGCTAAGTTTCCAATCGATCCGTTCTCATGTGATCGATCGGCGAAGATTCGGCTCGGGGTTCACTAAATTCGTCTTGTTTCCTCTTCTGCTGCACTGACAGCCAAAGTTCTGCGAGGAAGATCATGTGACCAGGCAGGCACTAGATTCAATTGGTTCACTGCTAGAGAGAGGGCAGGGCTCAAAAAGGTCATGCTGTTTCAGAAGGGGAAGGGGATGTGACTTTTTGTAAATGGTTGCTATAGGAACAAAATTGCTTGTTACATTAGAATACATTAAAATGTCTTTAAATAGTTTTTATTTTTAAATGCTACAAGTATTTTCTCATAGTACAAAACTGATTTATTAAAAAACACACACATGTAGGATATTGCTTGAATTGCAGCTTTAAATCCTCACAATTCAAAATGTTGACGTGTTCATTTTGATTTAAAGGATGGTTCTTGCATTACCTATAAAAAACAAGAACAGGCTTAAATATTTATTTAGCTATTATTTTGTTGACTTTGAGGCAATTTCACTGTAAATTATATAAGAAAATATTCTTTGTTTGACTTGCTAATTTTTGTATTATCACAGCTCCTGCCAGTAAGGCTTTGTTTCTGTCCCTCCTTCAATAATCTTTCAGTTTTCACTCTGTCCCCTTTCCTCAAATCTCCTTGTACCTGTTTTATGCCATCCCTTTAATCACTTATTGCTTATTCCTCACAATCTCTTCATTGTGGGAGTCATTGTTCTTAGGTTGTTTCTTTTTTTTTTCTTGTGCTTTTTCTTGAAGTACCTGAATGGGAGCTGTTACCCAGCTGGTCCCCAGTTACCAGCAGTGGAGATGGAATAATGGGTTGGCATCTACTTGAGCCATACTCTTATCCTCTTTCCCAAGATTGACCATCCAGACGTGCAAATAAAGTAATACGTCTGTTTGGTTCTCTGTACAGGATGTGTAACTCGTAGTCATATTGTGTCCTGTACTTCAGTGTACTTCTTCAAGTTATAACCATGTGTGAGGAGGAACGTGTGTTGTCGCAAGAAAACACCATTCTTAACTTAATTAGTGAGACAAAGCCCATACAAACAAGAAAAAAAACAAAAAAACAACATGCTTGAAATTACAGCAAAAAAACTTCACATATGCACATGGATCAATTTATATATTTGTGCTTAAATGAATGTACATAACAATGTGTATCATTGTATATATAATTCAGACTAAATGTATCTCATCATTGTCTTTATATGTACTGGTGAGTGTTGATAAATTTATGCAATGGGATTGAAGAGCTTTTGGTGTCGGCAAGAGGTGTCGGCATCGTTAAATGGCAAAGGGCACTTTTAGCCTCATTGCTGTCAGATACTTTACACATTTGCGCTTTTCAAAATATTTGCCATTTGACATTTCTTATTTTGTATACAGTACTTTATGAACAGAATGGTAACTAAAATGTGAATAATGGTGTTATAGAGATACAGTAGTAGTAATGACACATACAAATGCAGCGGCTGTTATTCGAACAAATCGCGGAGCTGTTTTCGTGTGCGCTGCTGTACTCCACACGGCATTAACGCGGCTAATCGCCCCAGGCACGTGTTTATCGCGGTTGCTTTGTTTGAATTTTATGGATTGTGTGCATTTAAATGCAATGAAATGAATGAATTGTAATGTGTACAGTAGTACTGTGCTACTGTGTCAATTTCAGGTGTTTAAAAGCCAGAACATTAAAATGCCATCTTCTGAAGTGAAGTGTTCGAATAACGGCCGCTGCATCTGTATACTAAGGAAATTTCAAGCATACTGTGTGTTCCCTATTTGGCAAAATCCTGCATTTAATTGGACAGAATTCCATTAAATTATTAATAGGGATTCAGAAAAATGACAAAGAAATATATATGTCACAGTGCAAGTACTTTAAAAAATGGAGTGACATGTTTTGAAACGCAGTTTCCTTATCAATTGCATAAGAGGGGTTAAGACTAAGACAGCAGATTCTGCACATACAGTACGCACAAAATTTACGTGCAAAAAATCTCTCAGAATGTGATGTCACTATCATTAAAAACTTAACAGAAATGAACAGTTGGAATATGTTTTTCCCTTTCCAGAAAAAACCCAGCTCACCTTCAAGAGTTTAGTCACCCTGGAGACAGTGATTATCGTGATGTTGAGAGTGCAAGTCAAGATGACAGTGATGACAGGCCGGAATGTCCATATGGCACTGATTGTTATAGGTAAGAACCACGTTTCAGTTTAGATTTTATGGTTGCTAAAAAAAAAAATAACTCTTG
The DNA here is from genome assembly GCF_040206685.1 of Ascaphus truei. NCBI lineage: Eukaryota > Metazoa > Chordata > Amphibia > Anura > Ascaphidae > Ascaphus > Ascaphus truei. Next base: position 79,167,874 of record NC_134486.1, on the reverse strand, counting down.
AAACCTAACAATTTTTTATTCTGTTATTCAGGGTTTCTTAAAAGGAATAGTATGATTACTCGATCTAGAGCTGTTTTTAGGTGCATGAGAGTTTAATAATAGTATTTTAATATTCCTTGTTATTATTGGAACTACTATTTTATTTGGTGGCTTTGTCTAGTTGTAGAAATGTGCAAATGATTATCCAAAAATGTAATATAGAAACACAGCTTTCACAGCAAATATGTTAAGTATGCAACCTCTATCCATATTTGTAAATATTCACAGAGAGCATTTATTGACTAGTATGTGGTATATTTCATTTTAACAAATTAAAGGGCAGGGGTAGGATTTCAATATTTTTAACGTTTTGTTAGATGGAAATCGTTGCGTTATCAGATGGTAAACTAATATCTTGAGTAAATCTCCCAATACTTGTGGCATTTCTTGTTTTTAGCCACTTCCTTCTTGGGTCATACAGAACGTTGCAAAGCAATATGCTGCCAACTGCTCTGACACAGAAGAAAACATATCTTGAATAAAGCAGCTCCAAAGTACGCACCCCTTGCATATACACTCACAACAACACCCTTTTACGGTTTCGGGAAGTTCTCCCCCTTCTTACCACTTAGACTGTAAGCTCTTTGGAGCAGGTGTTCCTTTTTCTAATGTTAACTTTCTTTTTTAAACTCTTATTCCCATTACAGTATGTTTCCTATTATTTGGTTGTGTCTCTCACTGCTGTGTACATGCATTGAGCTATAAAAGTAGAGTTATAAATACCCTACATACTGTACAGTACAGTACCTATGACTTTTTATGTGACTGCAATAAGGTGTCTAATGGCACATGATTGTCTCTTATTAAGTAAAACTGCTTAGTTAATAACGGGTCAGTCTTTTTACCTCTGTACTGTTCATATCAATTACAAGTCCCTGTCTTATACAGGTAGTAGTTCTTCCAGTTATCACATTGATCCTTCTCTGCCAGATTGCTATAATCACTTTAATTGTCTGCTGGGGATCTGACGATATAAAGTACCCTTTAGCAAATGACTCTTACAAACTGTTTGACTAAACTGTGTATGTTCATTCTCTTCTCTCCTCACACTCCTTGCAATGCACTTAAGGCTTTTTTTGGCATAGAATTTGTTAAAATAAGGTAGACTTTTAAACTTGTTAATATTTGATTTTCAAATAATACTTTCTTATATCACAGTATATTTCCTTGTGACATTGGTTAAATGGTGCCTCAAGTGCAGGTGATACCATTTAACCCAAGTTATAGTCTGTATTTACGTAACAGACATCATTTGAGGCTCTTGCCATCAGGCTGCCTGAACGGAATTGTAAAACAATTAAGATTGCGTGTTTACAGAACCATTGCAAAAGGAGATCAAAAACATTCAACACTGTTGTATTACAGTTCTCAATTATGCGTTTTTTGGACACACAAAGCAGTGGGATTCTCCACCGCCGGCCACTTCTACAAGAAGGTAACTTTTAGGGTAGATGTTTACTTTTTGGATAGGGGTTCATTTAACGGGTTTTAGCGGTTAGGGTAGGGTGGTTAACTTTTAGGAGTTTTAGGGTAAAAGGTTAAGGTTTGAAGAGTACGGGGTAACTAACGTTAGTATTCTGAGTTAAAATTAGAGTTGTTTAAGGTGAGGGCTAAGATTAGTGATTTTCCTTAGCGGCAAAGCATCCAGCGGCAGAGGATTATTGCTGTGCGTCACTTGCGGCGGAACGCTGGCAGTGATTTATCTTAGACTGCACAAAAAGGGCTTGTGAGCTTTAAGTACTTACTTGAACTAAGATTGGAATTGACAGGACTTACTCAAACTTCCATCCTATCCTACTATTAAATTGCCAGATTTGTTTGATTTAGACAAGTCCGATTATAAATTATGGTTTACAACTGGTCATAATTAGCTTTAATACATTTTACTTGGTTACATAAAACAGAGCTCCTCTCCTTTCTGTGTTTGACTCTTCTCATTCTACAGTACATTGTAGTGGATAAGTTCTACCATCCAGTCCAATTTCCTTGCCCTTACTAAATGTCTCCTTGTACGTTTCCTCCCAAACTCTCATACCTCATATGTTTATTAATTATTTTCCACGTTTATTTAACTTCTCACTGACTTGCAATATAACTTACCCTTCACCCTATATGTAAGGCTCTAGAACCCTTTCTTTGGAATTCCCCCTGCACCCACACCATATTAAATTACTTTCAAATATCCCCTCTTCTACTATTCACAAGTGGTATTTTGAATTGCTGTACACTGTATGGTGGAGTATTTTTGTCACTTCCTTTCTCACCATAACTTATTTTGTGCCTGGTTGTTGCCTCTATTAGCTTCACATTGCAAATCCAGTAACCAAACTCATACTGATGAAACTCAAAAGGTCCAAAAAAAGTTGTCTGTGAGTAGGTTACTGTCTCTGCACTTCTTTAACCAAGACTGTGCTGGAAAAGCTGGTGCAATACAGCAGGCATACGTTTACACCACAGGTGGCACTATCTCCCTTTCCCCCTTCCCTTGTTCCATCTCTCCAGGGCGTTTCTATAGTTGGTAAAATATAGCGGAGATTCCGGTTAGGATCGCCCCATAACAGCCTGTGAGGGATTTGACACTCTTTTGACAAAGTGCCAACACCCACACGAAACGAGTTAGAGGTGCACTTGCCTTCTGGTTCTTTTTTTTATTGTTTGCCATGTGCTGAATAAATAGAATTTTAGTAGAATATCTGCTGTGTAGCCCGTAATTGTAGTTGCTGCGCATCGCCATCCTTTTTCTATTTTGACTTGCTTTACTATGCGTCAGAGAGCACGCCTGTGGAGTTCCAATCGGCTGAGTTCTGTGAGTACAGTGGCTATACAAGTTGGTCTGAGAACACTGAGGATAACAGAGCAGAGTCAAAAGTAATACAGGGTTATTCACAGGATTATCTTTCAGTATCAGGTGGCAAATTCTCCAACACTCTACATCAGGCACGGGGCTTCACGGTGACGTTACCTGGAATCGCTGCGCCTGCCACCTGCTGGAGAATTTGTCATCTGATTCTGAGGGACAGTCCTGGTGTCCCTTCTTGAAGCTTGATGGTCTTACATTTGTTTTAAAATCTTTTTATTAGTTTTTGAATAATATGAAACAATATAAATACAATAATTTAACATACATAGTAGAATGTATATGTATCAATATATATAACATAGCTCTATCCTGGATCTTCTCTTACCTCTCCCATCGTAATTTCAGTGTCTCTTTTGCTAACACCACCTCCTTCTCGATCGATGTCTCTGTGGGGGTACCCAAGGGCTCTGTCCTGGGACCTCTTCTCTTTTCTCTCTACACACTTTCTCTAGGTGATCTAATCGCATCTCTTGGGTTTAAATATCACCTCTACGCTGACGACACACAAATGTACCTTTCAACCTCTGACCTTACACCTGCTGTACAGACCAAAGTTTCTGAATGTTTCTCTGCTATATCATCCTGGATGGCCCTCAGCTGACTTATACTTAACATGTCAAAAACAGAGCTCCTCATACTTCCTCTCAAACCTTGCCCTTCTACCTCCTTCCACATTACTGTTGGAAGCACTGTCATACACCCAGTAGCACAGGCACGCTGCCTAGGAGTCACACTCGACTCCTCTCTCACATTCTCCTCTCACATTCAAAAGGTAGCTAAAACCTAACTTTTTCTCCTCCGCGATATTACAAAGGTATGCCCTTTTCTCTGTGGCTCAACTGCAAAAACTCTGACACAGGCCCTCTTTCTCTCCCGTCTCGATTACTGTAACCTCCTGCTGTCCGTCTATCCTAAACGCTGCTGCCTGCTCATTCTACTCTTTCCTAAATCTGTCTCAGCGTCTCCCCTGCTGATATCCCTTTCCTATCAAATCTCGTATCACACACTCAATTCTCCTCACTTTTAAAGCTTTACACTCTTCTGCTCCTCCTTACATCTCGGCCCTAATTTCTCGCAATGCACCATCCCGACTCTTGCGTTCTGCTCAAGGATGTCTTCTATCTACCCCCTTTGTATCTAAAGCCCTCTCCCGCCTTAAACCTTTCTCACTGACTGCTCTACATCTCTAGAATGCCCTTCCCCTCAATACCCGACTAGCACCCTCTCTATACACCTTTAAGACCCATCTGAAAACACACCTCCTTAACGAAGCATAGGAGTTGCTCCGTGGCTGATACTTTACACCTCATACATAAACCTTGGCCCCTTGAAGACACACTTATCAGAACACCTTCATACTGTCTCTGTCCATTCTTCCTACTTACCAATTAGATTGTAAGCTCTTCAGGGCAGGGATTCCCTTGATTCCCTTCACTTTTATGTCTGAAGCATTTCGTCCTATTATGTGTTATTTTTATTATTTGTATTATATATATGATTGTCACGTGTATTACTGCTATGAAGTGCTATGTACATTAATGGTGCTATATAAATAAAGATATTCATACATACATTTGTTTATGAAAGCATTTTTACTTCTATATAATCTTTTATGATACTGTTCACATATAAGGCTTTCAGGCTCTTGAGCCAGTCACCCTGTGCTTATTAGATGTTTGCTAGGAAAAGCCCTTGTATTATGAATAATAAAATAATTCTAATACTAAACTGGGGATTGACTTTACAGTCGACGAGGAGATGCAAAACAAATTCAAATGAGATATTTTGTGCTTCCAGGAGATAAGCCAGGCATCTACTGGGAGTTTGTCAAGAACTGCAGACAGAAATGTATGTGATTGCTGTAATAAAAACATCATAGACAGTAACTTATTCCATATGTGGCAAGGGTTTAATGTGCAAAAACAAAGACTTTTGGAAAAGTGTTTCCAAGAAAACAACCAAATTCAATATTTTTTTTGCGTAGGTCATTATTATAACAGAACATTTGCATTAAGAGTATCTTCCAGTATGCACGGCACCTTTTGAGCTTGAAAGTCATTATTAATTACAATTTCTTTTACTTTGCCATTCAAGGTGTTTTATACATGCAACTTTAAAAAATGCAACGTAGGTTGCATCCGGTGGCTGAAGAAATAATGTAGTACGGTAGTTATGGTATTTGCATGCCACAATTTCGTCCAAGTTAATACATAGGTCATGGCTACATTTTCTGGCCTAGTCCCATGTATTCACTTTGGCTTTCTATATTGCCGTAGCAATATATGAAGCCAAAGTGGCCCACTTCAGAACCCTGGACAAGGCCAAACAATGTTCTGCGACCAGGCGTTGGGTGCTTTCATGGCCTAAAATAACAAAAGTCCTGCGTTAACTTTAAAGTGAATATGCAGGCCAATTTAGCTGTACAACATTGCTTAACACCCCATTACTGAGCTTTTTACAGCTTTTACTTATCTGATAACACTTAATGAGACGTTAACTTAAACATCTTGTTAAGGCACTAACGGAGCTCTGTGGATCTACCTCTTAATCAGATGAGTTGGCATGCTAAGAAACTCTGCAACATCAATATATCCAATAATCAATATAATTTTAAAACAAAATGCCATAATTTAAAGGGGAGGACTCACAATCAGCCATGATATTAGAAACTATTACATCAGTTAGATTGTAAGCTCTTCGAGGCAGGGTCTCCTTTTCCTAATGTTACTTTTATGTCTGAAGCGCTTATTCCCAATATGTTATTTTTATAACCTGAACCAACAAATTACAAAAAACATGATACCTTTTCAACATTTATTTATCCTCACATGATTCAACATTCACCATCCATGTGTACAAAAAGTATAGGAACCTTTAGATTCAGTACCTGGTGGCACCCCCTCGAGCAGCAATGACTTAAACTAAGCATTTTATGTAACTGCTGGTCAGTCTCTCACATCTGTTTTTGAGGAATTCTGACCCATTCCTCCTTACAGAACTGCATCAACTCATTCACATTTGAGGGGTTCCTTGCATGGACACCTCGCTTCAGGTCCTCCAACATTTCCATGGGGTTTAGATCTGGACTTTGACTAGGCCATTCTAAAACGCTATTTCTCCTTCTGCAGCCACTATTTTGTAGATCTGCTTGTATGTTTAGGATCATTGTCTTGCTGAATGACCTACCTTCGCTTCAGCTCACGGACGGATGGCATGACATTCTAATCTAGAATCTTCTGATACAATGCAGAATTCATGGTTGTTTCAATGATGGCAAGCCGTTCAGGTCCTGAGGCAGCAATGCAGCCCCAAACCAAAACGCTCCCACCACCATGCTTGATGGATGAGATGATGTTCTTCTGTTCTAACGCATTATTTGGTTTTCGCCAAACAACATTTCTCATCGAGGCCAACATGTTCTAACTTTGAGTCGTCTGTCCAGAGAACATTGTTCCAGAAGTCTTGTGGCTCATCTATATGCGAACGTCAGACAGGCAGCAATGTTCTTTTTGTGTTTAAACATTTTATTCATGTTTTCAATTTACTTTGATTACAACACATTGTAGATAGTTCACATACAATATTTGTACATGTTCCTTAACCACCTCTCATTTCTACAAAAATATTACTACCGGTATTAGTCAATTTTGTAAAATATTTGATGGTTTCTAATTAAGTAATAATCCCCGAAGAACAGTGCATTACTGGCCAATAATGCCCTGGCTGGAAGAGTTGAAGGCCCGAGGCAAAGCCAGAAACAAACTGCAGACAGACACTCACTTGCTTTGCAGACTCCCTCTCTCCCCCACCCCACCAATTCAACTGACTCTGCTCAGTTCACGGAGCAAGGGGGAGGAGTCAACCCGTGGCTGATACTTCTTAACCAATCCCCCACCCTGTCTCAGAGCTGTTCCTACTTTTAGACCAATCCCCTGCCCTGTCTTAGCTGTTCTGAAAGCTGATTGGCTGGAAATAATCAAATTGAAATCAACACTTTGCAAGCAGCTAAAATTCCAGGCATTACTGATTGGTTAAAATTCCGGGCATTATCCAATCAGAGGGCAGGAATTTCAATAATGCCCGGAATTTGACTGCTTTAGCCTATAATATATTATACCCACCAATGTGAATATATATATATGTATGTATGTATGTATGTATGTATATATGAACTAAGAGGGAATGGGGGGGGGGGAAGAGATACCTTAATCTCTCTTCGTTAAACTTGAGTCTTAATAGTATATAATCATGTTTAAACTTGTATATTCAAGTCGTCTATTCTACAGAAAAGAGAGAACGTTCCTTTCCCACCAGGTATATCTCTTTTGACCTGATGATAATGCACCTTCTTTCCTCTGGTATACATTTTAAAATTGGTGCCCATTTTCTTCAAATTTTACACCTGGTGGATCCCCATTGTATATTAAATCTCTTCTATCAAAATCTATCAAATTATATATTTCTCTTTCTAGATCCCTGATTGAAGGTGGGAATTATCTTCTAATTTAGGTCAAATCTGATGGGGGCATGATCAGACAGACGTCTAGTTTCAATTTCTGAAGATGTTATTCTTTCAACTCGATTTGCTGACACAAGAAAATAATCTAACCGAGACAGCGTAGGATGTGCTTTTGAAACACAAGTAAATTCTTGCTCCAGTGGATGCAGTGCTCTCCATGCATCTTCTAAATTAAGTAAATGCACCGGTTTGATATACTTGTCTCTTTTTTTTTTTCTTCACTTTTTCTATTTAAGTGAATGTTATCTAATATATTAAAGTCGCCTTCCAATATAATTTTTTCCTCATTGTATTTGAGAAGTATATTAATGGTTTTGCAAAGAAGGTTTTACAATAAATTGTTGGCGCTTATATGTTGCATAATATAATCTTTTTCTTTTGCCACCCTCGTTTCCAAGATTATATATCGTCCCTGGGGGTCTATTTCTTAAGATAAAACTTCTACATCCAATCCCTTTCTGAGTGATATTGCTACTCCCCTTGCTTTGCTATTGAATGAGAAGTAGTGGCAAGCATGTTCCCAGTTATATTTTTGTTTTCTGTGCTCAGACTCAATTAAGTGTGTTTCCTGCAGGAAGATTACTTCTGCTTTTCAAAGCCGCAAGTGTTTTAGAATGTTCTTTCTCTTAATTGGTGAGTTTATTCCACCCACATTCCACGATATGACGCTGGTTTTAGACATTATTCCCAACTATCTTTTTGATTTTGGAGAGAAGATAGTTACCTTCTTCCTGTGTTTCGACCATTTCCGTTATTCTGCTAGTTTCGTTTCTTCCTGGGAAGCGGATGGGAAGATAAACAGGGAAAACAATACACAAACCCCAATACAACAAACTTTGCAGCATAACTGTTTCCATTTCTACTTTCGACTTCCAGCATTTTACATAACCAATAATATCAATATCTATTTGAATTTATTCCTTAAACCCAACCACCTTTGACCATGAACTACTGATGCAGCGGCCGTTATTCGAACACTTTGCGCGGTGTGTAGATCGGAATACCCATGCGATGGCGCGCAATTTTTTTAAATCATGCCGACTTAAACACGCGGCTTGTTTATCGTTTTGTCCGGATCAGAAAATGGCATTTTAGCGTTGTCTGCAATACCGTCGAAACTCAAGTGGGCAATCGCGAGTTGTTGTCATAAAAATCCAATAGCAATTCAATGTCACGATTAACATGTTGCCTGAAATCGGCTGAGCTGCCTGCCATGCATGCGCAAGTGCGATAAGCCATATTATACACGGAGCAGCGTGTGCATCTGTATTATACACAGAGCAGCGTGTGTACTGTTTCTGTATTATACAGAGAGCAGCGTGTGTATTATACACAGAGCAGCGTTGAAACGCATAGGCGTGTTACAGTATCACATTTCTGCGCATTAAACATTATGACCTTTTGAAAATATTTCTTTGAACCGATAATCTATCATACAGTGCCCCCGCACACACACAAGGCTCAAGGATTTCATCGTCTTATCTACAAAGTATCCGGACGTTCCTCCTTCTCCTTCCGTGCACCCCAAAACTGGAACAACCTACCAGAGACTCTCATATCCACCACCAGCTTAAGTTCTTTCAAATCTAAGGCTGTCTCACACTTTAATCTGGTCTGTAACTGTTTCATACGCTAATAATATATATTTTCTTTAACTGTGCACGCAATGTCTTGTATATAATGTATACCCTGTTCATTTATGTAACTGTACTTGTAACCATGTATTATTTGTTTTACTCTGTGCCCAGGACATACTTGAAAACGAGAGGTAACTCTCAATGTATTACTTCCTGGTAAAATATTTTATAAATAAATACTGTACACCTCTCCCACACCATTCATTTGTAATGGATGGCTTTCTGGCTTTGTGAAGTCTATATCAGAATGCTGTTAACACTTTGCTTTGGGCAGGAAAGTTTTTTTTTTCCCCCATGTAGGGTGTTGTAGTCGTGGCTTTTAATTACAGATGTGGAACCTGTTCTATTCCGTTTCTGTTTTTAGTGATACACTTTCAAATGTGTTGTAACATTCTGCAAAATCTGTGCTGTTTTTTTATTATTGTGATTTTCAATTCAAAACAAACATTTTAGTTCAAAGTTTTGCAGCATTGTCCATTTTCATCAAAAACATTTCAATTTTATCGCATTGCTTCATATTGTATAACATTTCACGTAACATTTGACATTGATATATCATAGCATAGTATTCCTAGATACCCTTTCAATCAGCAGCCTTGCCTTGCGGGCAGGTGTGCTGGTTACAGGGGAGTGGGTGTGATCTGGGGGTGGGTGATGGGTGCGGAGGGAGTGCAGGGGGAAGGTCGGGCGGGGAGAGGGATGATGTCTGCGGGGGGTGGTAGTGCAGTGGTGGGGGGGGGGGGTGGTGGAGGTATGTGTTGGTTCAATTTCATCCCATTGCTTCATATAACATTTCACGTTACATTTGACATTGATATTGATATATCATAGCATAACATTGCTAGATACTCTTTCAATTAGCAGTCCTGCCTTGCGGGTAGGGGTGTGTGTGTGTGTATGACAGTGTGTGTGTGTGTGTGTGTGTGTGTGTGTGTGTGTGTGTGTGTGTGTGTGTGTGTGTGTGTGTGTGTGTGTGTGTGTGTGTGTGTGTGTGTGTGTGTGTGTGACTGTGTGTGTGACTGTGTGTGTGACTGTGTGTGTGACTGTGTGTGTGACGGTGTGTGTGACGGTGTGTGTGGGAGTGGAGGAGAGAGAGGGAGAGGGGGGGAAGAGGGAGAGGGGGGGGCAAGAGGGAGAGAGGGGGGGGCAAGAGGGAGAGGGGGGGGGGCAAGAGGGAGAGGGGGGGGGGCAAGAGGGAGAGGGGGGGGGGCAAGAGGGAGAGGGGGGGGGGCAAGAGGGAGAGGGGGGGGGGCAAGAGGGAGAGGGGGGGGGCAAGAGGGAGAGGGGGGGGCAAGAGGGAGAGGGGGGGGGCAAGAGGGAGAGGGGGGGGGCAAGAGGGAGAGGGGGGGGGCAAGAGGGAGAGGGGGGGGCAAGAGGGAGAGGGGGGGGGCAAGAGGGAGAGGGGGGGGGCAAGAGGGAGAGGGGGGGGCAAGAGGGAGAGGGGGGGGCAAGAGGGAGAGGGGGGGGGCAAGAGGGAGAGGGGGGGGCAAGAGGGAGAGGGGGGGGCAAGAGGGAGAGGGGGGGGGCAAGAGGGAGAGGGGGGGGGCAAGAGGGAGAGGGGGGGGGCAAGAGGGAGAGGGGGGGGGCAAGAGGGAGAGGGGGGGGGCAAGAGGGAGGGGGGGGGGCAAGAGGGAGAGGGGGGGGGCAAGAGGGAGAGGGGGGGGCAAGAGGGAGAGGGGGGGGCAAGAGGGAGAGGGGGGGGCAAGAGGGAGAGGGGGGGGCAAGAGGGAGAGGGGGGGGGCAAGAGGGAGAGGGGGGGGCAAGAGGGAGAGGGGGGGGCAAGAGGGAGCGGGGGGGGGCGAGAGGGAGAGAGGGGGGGGGCGAGAGGGAGAGAGGGGGGGGGCGAGAGGGAGAGGGGGGGGCGAGAGGGAGAGGGGGGGGCGAGAGGGAGAGGGGGGGGGCGAGAGGGAGAGGGGGGGGCAAGAGGGAGAGGGGGGGGGCTGTGTGTGACTGTGTGTGTGACTGTGTGTGTGACTGTGTGTGTGACGGTGTGTGTGGGAGTGGAGGAGAGAGAGGGAGAGGGGGGGCGAGAGGGAGAGGGGGGGGGCGAGAGGGAGAGGGGGGGGCAAGAGGGAGAGGGGGGGGGCAAGAGGGAGAGGGGGGGGGCTGTGTGTGACTGTGTGTGTGACGGTGTGTGTGACGGTGTGTGTGGGAGTGGAGGAGCGAGAGGGAGAGGGGGGGGGCGAGAGGGAGAGGGGGGGGGGCGAGAGGGAGAGGGGGGGGGGCGAGAGGGAGAGGGGGGGGGCGAGAGGGAGAGGGGGGGGCGAGAGGGAGAGGGGGGGGCGAGAGGGAGAGGGGGGGGGTGAGAGGGAGAGGGGGGGGGCGAGAGGGAGAGGGGGGGGGTGAGAGGGAGAGGGGGGGGTGAGAGAGAGGGGGGGGGCGAGAGGGAGAGGGGGGGGCGAGAGGGAGAGGGGGGGGGCGAGAGGGAGAGGGGGGGGGCGAGAGGGAGAGGGGGGGGGGCGAGAGGGAGAGGGGGGGGCGAGAAGGAGAGGGGGGGGGGCGAGAGGGAGAGGGGGGGGGCGAGAGGGAGAGGGGGGGGGCGAGAGAGAGGGGGGGGCGAGAGGGAGAAGGGGGGGCGAGAGGGAGAGGGGGGAAGAGGGAGAGAGGGAGGGAGAGAGGGGGGAATAGAGGGGAGGAGAGAGAGGGAGTGAGAGAGATGGGGGGAGGAGGAGGAGAAAAGGGGAGGGAGAGGAGAGAAGGGGGGGTGAGAGAGAGGAGGGAAAAAGAAGGGGGGGAGAGATCGATTGATCCGTGGGGGGGGGGGGGTGATGTGAGATGCATGGGGTAGGGAGGGGATGTTTAAACCAAAATCATTACAAAATATATACACATTGTTTATTCAAAAGTATGAGTTAATTATTATTTATTACCCCCACTTCTTTACACGTCTATTTTGTGATTTACCCGTCTAACATGTTATCCAGATAGAGGTTCCCCAAAATGTAACTAAATACTTAAAGGATTCCTCCAAACAAAAAAGGTTGGGAATCACTGCTCTATACACACAAACACACACTGCAGCCCCCACCTCTATACACACAAACACACACTGCAGCCCCCACCTCTATACACACAAACACACACTGCAGCCCCCACCTCTATATACAAAAACACACACTGCAGGGCCTACCTCTGTATACAGAAACATACACTGCAGCCAGGGTTGCCACCTTCTATTGAAGGCTAACGCGGAGATAACATTTTTTTAGATCTATTTATTATATATTTATTTATCTTGCCTTTGGCTGTATCCTCCCCTCCAAATTCCGTCAACATGGCTGCGCGACGTCACGTAATACACATTGCCATAACAACGAGCTGCTCCGTGACGTCACGCGGCATCAAGTTGACATTGTCATGGCAACATGTCACCGCCTGACGTTAGTGTCTTGTTGTCATGGCAACGAGGAGGGGGGGCGTGTCGTGATGTACATTGTTTTAAAGTGTCTCGGTTTTTCATTTTGAAAATCTGGTCACCCTACCTGGGGGGAAAGTCTTCACTTAATTTAAGCTTGCAAATCTGATCTAAGATCAAATACAAATGAATATATTTTCTTGGTTGTGTATCGATTGGAAGGTGTGTATTTTCCCCCAAAATCTTGTGCCAGACATAAGGGAAAACTCAACCGCTCAAACCTCTAAAAACAGGGGAAAACACAGGTTTCCACCCTGTGTTTTTGCTACAAATACACAAAGATTTTCCTCATGTATACATTGGTAGTCTTAATGCAGTTTTTTAACTATTGTAGAAAAATAAAAAGCATATTACCATATGTTAGAATTGAGAGATGACATTTTCCAATAAATGTTCAGTGAAAGAACGCCTGCTATGTTTCCAATAAATGTTCAGTGAAAGAACGCCTGCTATGAAGATACCCCATCCGGTTGGCACAATAGACTGTGCTCATTGTTAGCTGTATGAAAGGCTTGTGTTTTGTTGTTTGCAGTAGAGTTGGCTGAACCAATTCGGTATCTGCTTGAAGTATGTTCTTGATGCATCTCCCAACACTTTCATCTCAATTTCCGTGTCTTGTGCTTTTCTGAGAACAGCACAAGAGCCAAACACAATAAATGAACGTGCCATTTTGTGCTGTCTGAGGCATGATCATTCCTGTGGGAGGAAGTGAAAAGACCAGGGTAATGTTGTTGCAGTATTTGCTATTGAGATCCACTAAACCTTTGGCAGCTAAAAGGATCTGGTTGCAAACCAAACCCAAATGATTTATTTTAAAATCAAATGTTCAGTAATCGGTGTTTGTACATGTTTGCACATGCTCTTTATTCCATAAACATATGTTTGTGTCGCACGTTTCCTTTTGATATAGCATTTTTAGGTAAGTTACATTCCTTCATGTAAATAATTCTAAATAACTTTTAAATTATACAGATGTCTACCAGCTGAAAAACTGGAGCAAAGACGGCATCACATTTTTCAAATAAATATGTTGCTTAGATTACAATGGAACATTGTACTTTAATAAATATGGTGCCATTTTTTTATCCCGTTTGGTAACTAGGAGACCTTAAGAAATGATAACCTACAGTATAGTGTTTACTTAAAATGTGAACCATTTTAGCTGAGAAAGAAGAAACAAGTTTGGTAAAATTTCAAAGCTGCAGTACAGTATATGACCTAAGCCCGAGGCCCCGCTGCACGCGCCCGCACTGCCGCATTGCTTTCCGGCGGCTCGTGCAAGTCACTTCACGGCGGTCTGCAGTCAACTTTTTCCGGCATGGGGGTGCATGGCCAAAACGGGGCCCGGGGAGAGGGGTGGAGGAGGTTGTAGGTCTGCAGTAGTGGGGGAGGAGGGGGTGATACAAGAGGGCAGATAGATCGGGTGCTGTAAAGTTCTCCTCCCCCCCCCCACCATGTGTGTGTGTGAGAGAAGGGGGAGATACACCGGGGCTGTGCGAAACACACACATATACACACACTTCCCGTACCCCCCCCCTACCTTTTGGAGGTGGATGAAGCTCTGACAGCTCCAGGAAGGTACAGCCCCCGATGCTGATAGGCTCACTGATTATCCTGAGTGTGGGATCATTATCCAATCATTATCTGAGTGTGGGATCATTTGACAGTGGGGAGGGAAGGCTTAGAGAAGTACCTCTGGGACCCTTTGGGACCAGGGGGAATGGGCCAGATGAAGAGGTCACCCCTCGAAACGTCACCCCCCTAGTTTGCTTTCCTTTTTCCATTTTTGTGATTTTTTGCTTTTCTTTTGTGATTTTTTCCCCTTCTCCTTCTTTCCCCTCTACCCCCTATATTTTCATTTCCTCTATGGTGATATTTATTCTTGCATTGGCGTATTGGCTATTGTTGCTATATTTTCAGTTTATTATTAGTGTCATTAAATTATTCATTTGCCCTACACTGGTATTCGCTTATATCTGTAGCTGTGAGACAGAGAGTGCTGGTACTAATTTTTGGATTGTTAGTACTTCTGAAGGGTATTAGGGTCCCTTCCTGTTCCGTGCACCCTGCAACCTTGCTGAGTCATTGTGTCAGAGTGCTGTCTATCACCCCCCCCCCCCCCCTTTCTACCATGCCTTAAACTGGTTTCACTCATACCTATCGGATAGATTCCAACATGCATCTATCTCGGGTTCTAGCTCCAACCCCTTGGATATCACCTGCGGTGTCCCGTAAGGCTCTGTTCTGGGGCCACTACTCTTTTCAGTCTTCATCAATTATCTATCTACAGCCTGTAAGGGAGCTTCAATACACATGTATGTGGATGACACAATCTTATATGTACGCTACACTAACCTCTCTGACCGTGAACACATACTTCAACCTGATTTTTTGAGACTTGTAAACTGGATTTCCCAAAACAAACAGTTTTTAAACACTGACAAGACTGTAACAATGGTATTCAGGACCAAGGCTAAATTTCTAAAGCTACCAATAACGGAGCTTCAGATAATAACCAGATCTAATACCATCCTAGCCCCTTTTACTAGTTTTAAATACCTGGGCATCTGGTTTGACTCCCACTTAACATTTGGGTTGCACATTAATACCCTGACATCCAAAACCTATGCCAAACTAGGTGTACTTTATAGGAATAAATCCTCCCTTAGCCCGCTGGTCAGAAAGCGCATCGCAGATGCTAATACCAATTATAGACTATGGGGACATAGTATATGGTACAGCACCCTAAACTCACCTTGGCAAACTAGACACCCACTACAATTTAATATGCCGCTTTGTCTTCCAATGTAGCTACAACACACATCACTGCAAAATGCTCAAAGAACTAGATTGCACCTAGACTCAAGTGATGGCCAAAGTTAAACTCTCCTGTTTTGCTTTCAAATACTTCTTAGGCAAGCTACCCCCGTATCTAAACAAGCTCCTCACCCCTACCACATGTAACACTTGAAATCTGACCCAAGGGACATTTCATGGTTCCAAGGTTCAACAAAGTATCCGGCCACTCAACCTTCTCTTACCATGCACCCCACAACTGGAACAATCTACCTGAGACTCTCAAAATCGCCACCAGTCTAAGTTCTTTGAAAACTAAAACTGTCTCCCATTTTAATCTGGTCTGTAACTGTTTCATACGCCTATAAATAATTGTATCTTTAACTGTTTATTCAATGTCTTTATATATTGTATAACCCTGTTCACCTAATGTACCCATGTATTTGTAACCGTGTTTCTGTCATCATAACTCTGTGCCCAGAACATACTTGAAAACGAGAGGTAACACTTAATGTATTACTTCCTGTTAAAACATTTTATAAATAAATAAAGCCTCAGGACACTTCTATTTTATTTTCATCAGACTTATAATGCTGGCCTGCAATTCTTACATCTGCCAGGTACACTTGGGTCACACACTTTCTACTCCACTTGAATAGTCATGTATGAGATTTGCAACATTTGAGCCAACAAGAAGTACATAACCATAACCATTTATAATCTTCTCTAAATTAGACAATTTTAATGAAATTGGTATAACAGACTAGGGAAGACAAGAGTTTTTAAAGCAGCAATCTCTCCCATTTAAATTTTTTTTTTTTTTTTTTACAGAATTTGGACTGGGGGCCTCGAGAGCGGGGGAACATGCAATTTTTAGCTTTTTGGCCCCTCGGTTTCTGAGATATTTATGGTTTTAGTTTCCATTTTACTTCCTGAATCTTCAAAGATGATGCCTCCAGTCATCAAGTAGGAAGCTGCAACGTCATCCGTTGCAGCTGCCTGTTGGTTAACAGAATTTGACTGATATTTTTATTTCACAGCTGAAACATCAGCAACTAAAATGCTAAGTATGATGGGTTGCAGAGGGCCCCCAAAGCTACAAATTGTGTGGTTCATCTTTGGAGGACTCCCAAGTTCAAATTCTATAATAATAATAATAAAAAAAAAAAAAGCACTTGGGGGTAAATCCAATAGGTGGGATTGCTGCTTTAAAAGTTGTGCCCAAATCTATATTTCATGAATGCATATGACACATTCTGATTTTATAATCTCTTAAGCATCACAAAGCCATGTCCAACAATATACAGTATGTCAATATGTTTCAGATTAATCAGAGCCTGCACTTAATTAGAATAGGAAATACAGTAGTATGAACACATTGTGAAAACACTGGCAGCCATATCGATCATACTATAGGTTTTTCTTCTGTTTATTGTATAAATAAAAAGAAAAACAAATTATTTATGATGTTGTCTCAAAATTGCCCTATTGGCTTGCAGCTATAACACAATCATAATGTAATGTAATACATATACTTATTACAAAACTCTAAAAGAGACCTGTACCTTTATAGCCTGGAAAATCACAAATAAAGGCATGTACTTCTCTTTCCTTAAGGTTATAGTGAGAAGTTGGTTCACTGAAAGTCGACATGCTGTATTCTAACCTCACCAATGTCCGTATAACCTATTACTTTTCGTGGTTCTTTTGCTATAACCCTTGCAGAGTGTTCCCGTGCAGGAATTCTTGACTTTTACTTGAAATACCCAAACGGTTTGTTACTTTTAATATACTCGGAGATTCTGCAGATGATTTTCAGGTTCCTAAACAATTGCAACTCTATGAAAGATACAGCAGGCTTTAGTCCCAACTGATTAGTTCCCGGGCCTCTAATAATGTTATACAATGGCTGTCTGTGATGGTTCTTGGCTCTGCCGGAGGGTATCAAAAACATAATTACTTGTGAAGCGTCAGAACAAACTAAGGGTATAAAGTAATATCAATTCAATTGTGTGAAACAAGACTTAAAGCCAACACACGTTAAGCATTATTTTTCTTACTTGGACAAAATGCATTAATCCTCTGAGACATTGATGCTAAGCAATGAGACACTTACACATTGTATCAAAAATTTGTACATTTGGGGAAATTCCTTCAAAGAATAGGTTAACACAGAATAGACTGAATTGTTAAATTTTCTACACTCAGTATTTGCTTTAGAGCAGCAGAACAGACTGCATTGTGTTTACATTTTTTTTAATGCAGGGGTCTCTGGAGCTCAACTGTATTAATTTCAGCTCCAGGGACCCTTATCTCCGTAGCGGTGCTGTTGGTATCCCTGTACAGTTTAAATGTCATGATCACACTGGCCAATTGGAAGCCACAATGGATGACGTCCCGGCTTCCTATTGGCCCATGTGACGCGGAACATTTAAAGCTGCCATTGTGTTAGGCACACAGTTCCCTACCAGCATAAATACCAACACCACTACGGAGGTAAGTATGACATAAACGTAATGCAGCCTGTTCTGCTACTTTAAAGGGACTTAATAAGAAGTCTAAAGGTAGAAAAATAAGATGAAAAACTACTTGGGTTGACTGTTTTGTTTTTTCAATCTTTTTTTAGCACATCTGGGCTTATATTGGGGGAATTTTTGGGATTTTAGCAGAATACAATATGAAAGCCCTGAAAATGATAAAATAAAAAATTAAGTTTTCGTTAATGAGGTGAAGGATATTCCCAACAAAATGCTTTATGGTCCCTTATTAGTAAGAAACGTCCCTTATAATTTGGAGTTAGTGGCCTATCCCCAGGAACTGATTAAACCAGTGATTCAAGAGTGCCTCTCATAGACCTTTAGGGCTACATTTACTAAGTGGTGCCAGCACTGAAAGACCACTTGCATCTTGAAGTGCGTTTGTTGCACGTTTTCTTAGGGAGTAGCACCGTTTAATAATTGAACATAAAGGATTAGCATTCCATGGCAAACTATGTATCGGCTATAGAGTCTGTGGGAAACTGGGGCTCCAAAAAGTAATCCAACAAGAGGAGGAGAGACTAACAAAGTCTTCACTCTATATATGTGTATATGTATATGTATATGTATATGTATATATATATATATATATATATATATATATATATATACAGTGTTCGACAAACCTATTCCCCCGCACGCCCCGGGTGAGTGGATTTGACCTCGTGGCGACCTCCTCATGGCCGCCCAAGCTGCGCACGCGGTTCTTTGAAAATTTCCTTGCTCGCACTGAAATTTTTTTTTTTAATCCAGCAGCCTGATTGGCTGATAGGATTTGGCGGGCTGCCAAGATTTTTTTTTTTCATCCAGGCTCAGGCCATGCAGGCGCATCCTCTTCATTTCTGCTGCTTGAAGAGGTTAGTACTCCATTGCATCCCGCGGCCCGCTACCTTGTGAACCCGCCCTCCCCCCTTGTGAACTGGTTTTTGGGGCGGGAGATGATAGCGGGGGTATTCCCTGCTTCCCCACGGTCCCCGTGTCTGCCCCCTGGTCCCAGTTTCCCCCCCAAGTCCCCGCTTCCCCCCCAAGTTCCCGTGGCAGCCCGCGCAGGGTGGGAGATGGGCGTGGGGGTCTTTCCACCTTCCCCCCCCCCCCGCTTCCTCCCAGGTCCTCGTGTCTACCCGCAGGTCAGGAGATGGGAGATAGGTGCGGGGGGGAGCATGGTGGTGGTGGTGCTGGTCGCGGCCTTTCCTCTCTTCCCCCCCCCCGTGTGTGTGTATGGGAGAGTGTGTGTGTGTGTAACGGAGAGTGTGAGAGAGCGTATGGGAGTGTGTGTGGTGGTGGCGGCCTGCGGCGGTGTCCGCCTCGGGGGGGGGGCTGCGGCGGTGGCGTCCGCCTCGGGGGGGAAGGGGAGGGTTGCGGTGGTGGCGGCTTGTGGCTGGTGGAAGTGCTGCCGAGGAGGACGACAAGGGGAGAGACAGAGCCAATAAAGAATATCGCTTGTGAGCACATTCCCATGTCTTAGACTGGTCTGCACCCCTGCCTTTCAACTATTATCACCTAGCATACAGTGCTCCCACTGCAGCAAGGGATTCTGGGAAATTACATGCAAAATGAGCACACAATGTGTCACCTTTTGCCTGGAATATCCATACACATGGAGCCCATTTAAGCAGATGCATTGCCGTTCACACAGCTTTTAAGCAAAGCATGGGAATAGCAAAGGAAGTCAAGCCACTCATAGACATGTTTCAACCTTGATGGGTATCATCAGTGTGAGTTTGGTTTATACTTGCTTTACAATATTTCTAGACGGGGTAGGTTTACCATTACTTTTTAAGTTATGATGGGTGAAAAAGGCAACAAAAAATCTCCACCGTTGGCATATAGCCAATAGAGAATATCACTTGTGAGCACATTCATATGTCTTAGGCAGGTCTGCACCCCTCCCTTTCACACATTATCACCTAGCATACAGTGCTCCCACTGCAGCAAGGGATTCTGGGAAAGGATACGCAAATGAGCACACAATGTGTGTGTGTATATACAGTGGCGACACAGTTTATCGCACTGCGGCCAGATCCGCAAGCCGGGAGATTTCCCGGCTTGCTAGTGGCTGCCCCTCGGCGTGCCGCGCGTCATAGACGCGCGGTCACGCGTCTTCGGGAGCGTGCGCCCCCTGCACGCGCGTCCAGGGCTCCCCGAGGGAGCCCTGGTGTCCCGCGATCGCGGGACGGCGGCAGGGGGTTCCGGGGGACCCGGCGGACCCGGCAGCGGTAGGGAGAGCGCCCCGATAGGAGGGCGCTCTTCCGCTGCTTCGGCGCGCGCCCGTCACTCTCGGGCGCGCGCCAGGCTACTGCTGCGGCCAAGAACGGGCAAATGCTCGAATAAACTTGGCCGCAGCAGTATATATATATATATATATATATATACACACATCTGAACCCCATTATAACGCGGTGCTCGGGTCCACATAATGAGACCGCGTTATAATGGGGATTGCGAAATGGCAGCGCATGAGGACTTACCCGGCATCTGCAGCTCTCTGCTCTTTCCCTGCTTCATCAGACTGTGCGGCACACATCTCCAAGGTTTTTTTTTATTTTTTATTACAACATTCAATACTTTATTGCTTACGGACACACACACACACACATACACACACACACACACACACACCTCCCCCCCTACACTAATAATTTTAGCATACCATGCAGGAATTGAACCCATGACCCTTCATACACTAGTAGTGATTCTTTACCTGCTACACCATAGGATTGGTAAGCAGGTAAAGAATCGCTACTAGTGTTTGAAGGGTCTTGGGTTAGATTCCTGTATGATATGCTAAAATTATTAGTGTAGGTTGGAGGTGTGTGGCCGTAAGCAATAAAGCATTGATTATTATATAAAAAAAAAAACTTGCACGTGGACGAAGCCTGATGAAGCAGGGAGAGAGAAGAGAGCTGCAGATGCCGGGTAAGTCCTCGCGCAACGGCCATTTCGCTTGAAAAATTAAAAAAAAAGAGATGTTTTTAAATCTGGAGCCACGCTCAGACCGCATTATAAGGGGACCCGCGTTGTAGCAAGTGGAAATATAACTGTATGCTCATTGGCATGTCTTAGGCAGGTCTGCAACCCCACCTTTCACCATTATCACCCAGCACACAGCACCTCCACTGCAGCAAGGGATTCTGGGAAATGACATGCATATGAGCACACAGTGCCACTTTTTGCTTCAAAACCATTTTAAACATGGTTCCCTATAGGAACACCTATATACACCTGATTCAGTCCAATGAAATATCATATATCACAGATGTGGGAGGATGTCAGTCTGAGGGGATCCAATAATGTTTGGTAATAATAAGATGGCACCAAACTACAGTATGTATTGAAAAGAACATTACTGATAGCTCATACCAGTGTGTCATGGTATAGTCTGTGAAACATCTGGTGGAATTACTTTTTGAATTGGTATTTGAGAAAATATTACTCTATTATGAAAAATATATATCCGTTTGATGAAAACAATTAAATTATGATATATGGTGTTGTCCACAAAAATGCAGTGTTTGATTTATTCCCTGTGGTCATATACCGCGTATAGCATTCTATGATGTCTCGAAGACGACAGAAATTCTAGTAAAGAAATAATGCCACGGCTATGCTACAAGGATGTATGCAAAGATATGATAGAATGCAACATCTCTGAAAGTAATCTCCTTTAACTACAGTATGTGCGAGTTTTAAATCACAAACATGTCAAAATGATTTGATAACTTGTTGCATTCCACAATGTTTGTTTGTTTTGTTTTTTAATATTTATGTTTTTTAGATTACATTATTAAAAATGATCTCATTTGTGGGAAGAAAAATGAGCATTTGAGGTCTTATTAAATAAATGTTCCAATAAATACAACATGTCTGGGAAAATGATCCAACCAGGAATAAAGTTACTCAAACAC
>NC_134486.1:78925862-79145966 GCF_040206685.1 Ascaphus truei | reverse complement strand
AACTCAAACCTTTAACGCTGCTCCTGCGAGAAAGTGGTGTCCGCTACAGGTGGGGATTTCCATTTAGATTAACGGCCAGCAAAAATGGGAAATTCTTAACCCTGAGGCGCCCGGAGGAGAGGGCGGCGTTCGCAAGAGCACTAGGCCTCACTCCCCCGCCCTCTTGGGGATCAGAGGAGAGTCCAAGCCGAGATGCTGAAGAGGAGGGCGGGCCTAGCCGCCCCTCCCGCAGAACCGCTGCTCCAACCCAAGCGCAGGCAAAAAGAAAGTAAAGGAATACCCAAACTAACCTCCTTATTCCCAGTTGGCCGTTGCCGTAGATCTATCCCAGCACTGAGCGGATGCAACCGCCTGCAGTGATCACTGAAGAGGAGACGCAGATACGCCTGCTAGAGGCCGTCTACCCCGTGGAGTTCACCTAAACGTCGAAATAAAATCCCCGGCAGCACAGTCGGCCCACCTACATCATGGAGTGAGATCACTTGAAAGACAGCACGCCCCTGAGAGCCGAACTCACGCATGAGGACCACTCCGCTGAGTGCACCTCGACGACGCACCCAGTACCCAGATCTCATTGGAGACCCACCTGCACCACCATAAAAGACCTACACGAGCGGTCCAAGGAGCAGAGCCGAAGGGGAGACGCCAGTTGCGGCTTTTGGGTGGGGAGGGGGGCGGGGATCCCGGGGGGGGGGGCTTGCTTGAGCCGAGGGGGCCCCCTCGCTTATGGAGAACTGACGAGAGGAAGCCGTGGCGCTGGCTGCAGAGAGCCGTCCCCGTTCCTGAAACGGTCTGTGGGGGGGCGGGGGGATGGGATCCTGGCACGGGGCCTGTCTCCATGGTCTACGCAGAAGGACTGTCGACTATTCATATGTTACAGGTGTATCTGGCCCCCCCTGCCTATGGTTGGGTCCCGCCTCCCCCCTTCCTCCCCCCTTCCCCCCCCTCCCCCCTTTGCCCCCCCTCCCCCCCTCCTCCCCTCACCCTCCCTTCCCCCCTCCTCCCCTCCTCCCTCTCCCCTCACCTCCCTCCCCTCACCCTCCCTCCCTCCCACCCTCCATCCCCCCCCTCTTCCCTCCCTCCTCCCCTCCCCCTCCCTCCTCCCTCTCCTCCCCCCTCCCTCCTCCCCTCCCTCCCCCTTCCTCCCCTCCCTCCCCATCCTCCCCTCCTCCTCCCCCCCCTCCCCCCTCTCCCCTCTCCTCTCCCCCTCTCCCCTCCATTCCCCCCCTCCCTCTCCCCCCTCTCCCCTCCATTCCCCCCCTCCTCCCCCCCCACCTACCCCCTCTCTTCCTACTTTCCCCCCTCACCCCCCTCCTTCCTTTCCCCCCCCCTACCCCTCTCCCCCCTACCCCCACTCCCCCCCCTACCCCCTCCCCCTACCCCCCTCCTTCCTTTCCCCCCCCTCCCCCTCTCCCCCCCTACCCCCTCTCCCCCCCCCTACCCCCCTCCCCCTACCCCCCTCCCCCTCCTCCTGCCTCTCCCCCCCCTCCCCCCTCCCCCCCCCACCCCCTACCCCCTCTCACCCCCCTTACCCCCTACCCCCCCCCTCTTTTTCCCTCCCCCCTCTCCTCCCCCCTCACCCCCCTCCCCTCCTGCCGCAAACAAGAGTTCGACTAAGTCCTACAGACAGCCCTCCTCTGCCGGCAAATCGGCCCCACAGAATAGGCACTGTATAAGATAGCTGTGTGTTCATTATGCTTATGCTTGTTAGAGTTAAAAAGTTAAATAAGATGTTATTGTCGAAACGTTTATCCAGAGGAATCGTTATAACTGATTTGTCATGCTGGGAAACTAACGCTTGCGTTACCTGAATGTGCGTTTATTGCAAAAGATCATCTGCTCCACTCGACCATCACAGACTACCCCTACCCTACTATGGAGCACCTGTCCTTCCCCCCCTCCTCCTTCTCCCCTCTCCCCCTCCTCCCCTCCCCCCTCCCTCCCTCCCCCCCTCCCTCCCCCCCCCTCCATCCCCCCCTCTCCCCCTTCCTCCCCCCCTCTTCCCTCCTCCCCTCCCCTCCCCCCTCCCCGCCTCCCCCGCTCCCTCCCCCTCCCCTTCCTCCCCCGCCTCTTCCCTCCTCCCCTCCCTCTCCCCTCCGCCCCTCCCTCCCCCTCCGCCCCTCCTCCCCTCCCCCCCCCCTCCCCCCTCTCCCTTCTCCTCCCCCCTCCCCCCTCTCCTCTCCCCCTCGCCCCCTCTCCCCTCCCCCCTCTCCCCTCCCCCCCTCCCTTCCCCCCCTCCTCCTCCCCTCCTTCCTCCCTCCTCCCCCCCTCCCCCTCCCCCCACCCCCCCCCTCCTTCCTCTCCCCCCCCTCCCCCTACCCCCCTCCTCCTTCCTCCCCCCCCCTCCCCCCTCTCCCCCCCCTACCCTCTCCTCCCCCCCTACCCCCCCCTCTTTTTCCCTCCCCCCTCTCCTCCCCCCTCACCCCCCTCCCCTCCTGCCGCAAACAAGAGTTCGGCTAAGAGATCCACAGACAGCCCTCCTCTGCCGGCAAATCAGCCCCACAGAATAGGCACTGTATAAGATAGCTGTGTGTTCATTATGGCTTATGCTTGTTAGAGTTAAAAAGTTAAATAGGATGTTATTGTCGAAACGTTTATCCAGAGGGAATCGTTATAACTGATCAGCCATGTGGGGAAACTAACGCCTGCGTTACCTGAATATGTTTATGTAAAAGATCATCTGTCCCACTCAATCATCATAGGCCACTCCGGCCCCACTATGAGGCACCCTCCCCCCGCCCCCCCCCCCCCCTTCTGTCTCTACCCTTCTCCCTGTTGGCTATATACACATAGGGAAAAGGATTTTGAAAAAACCATTAAGGGGTCCACACCCTCCTGGACGAGCCAGTCTGTACTCCCGGGTCTACCCCCCAAGGACCCTAAGTCCGAATGCCGGTATGCAATTCCGGCTACACCCCATTGGGGGCGCCCACAGGCCCCCATCCTTTTTCTCTCTGCCTGCTGGTGCTGTCCCAGCAGTCCTTTACCCTTCCCGTCCACCCTATCCCCCTCCACCCCCCCGACACCGCTGACCCAGGTCCAGACAACAGGTCACCCTCTTCCGCCAGAGATGTTCTTTCCTATCCCGCAGGCACAGTAATCGGTCACGGTCCCCCGGTTGGGAAAGGGGTGATCCGCAAAGGCCCCTCCAGAGATAACAAAAATAGCTAACCAGGCCCCAATCAAAGTTATCTCCCTTAACGTTAAAGGACTACAGAGCCATAGGAAGAGAAAACTAGCCCTCCAGGAGATGAAAAGATCCCAAGGAGATATCATCTTTCTCCAGGAGACACACTTCACAGACCACGAGCTGCCTAAAATATTTAATAATACATTCCCGCTGGGCTATTATTCCTCGTTCAGTAGCAAGAAACGAGGGGTAGCCATTTTAATCCGCCAGGGAACCCCATTCAATTTTGTCAAAAAAGTTTCAGACCCAGGGGGTAGATTTCTTGTGGTATATGGCTCACTAGCAGGCACGGCGATCGCCCTGGTCAACCTCTATGCACCAAACGAGAACCAAGCAGAGTTCTTGAAAACAGTCCTAAACACAATTGACCCTACCTACCTATCCTCATTGATAGTGGGGGGAGACCTAAACATGGCCTTAAACCCACAGGAGGATAAGACACTCCCTTTTGACCGCCCACACACGGTACTATCCCTAAAGATGGGAACAGCATTTAGAGCAATTATCAAAGATTTTTCCCTAGTGGACGTTTGGAGATCCCAACATCAGGGCCAAAGGGACTATACCTTTTACTCCGCACCCCACCAGACCTATTCTCGCATTGACTACCTCTTTACAACCAAGAATGTCTTGGAGGCCTCCCAAAAAACGGATATAGGCCCGATCACATGGTCGGATCATGCCCCTATCTCTTTAACTCTCTCAGTTCCATTCACAAAGTCGAGCGCATTTAACTGGAAACTAAACGATTCATTATTGAATCACCCGGAAATAGAGAGAGAAATCAAGTCAGCCCTATCAGAGTACTTCAGGAACAACTCAGGTTCAGTCCCATCCTCAGAGGTACTATGGGAAGCCCATAAGGCAACCATCAGAGGTACTTTTATCTCCATAGCATCCCATAGGAAAAAACTAAGGCAAAACTACTCAAAGACTTGACAGAGAAAATAATCAAACTAGAACAGCAACACAAATCCAACCCCTCGGGGAAAATATACAAAACCTTAACTACCGCCAGAAACGAGTTGAAAAAGATCCAACTCGAGGATGTCGAAAAAGCCCTTCGATGGACTAACCAGAGATACTATGATAAGGGCAACAAAGCTGACAGACTATTGGCCAGTAAATTAAGAGGGGTACAAAAGAGGTCCCAAATAACTGCGATCAAGAACAGGTCAGGTCACATATTATATAATGACAGACACATTGCGGAGGAATTCACCAAATTTTATACCAAATTATACAACCTCAGAACTCAAGAGGAAAATAATAGAGCATCAAGGCTTACGGCAGTTTCAAACTATTTAGATAGCTGCAACCTCCCATCCTTAACAGAGAAGGAGAACGAGACACTGAATGGGAAAATTACAAAAGAGGAATTGGCAGACGCGGTAAAAGCTCTAAAACTATCCAAAGCCCCCGGCCCTGATGGATTCACAAACGCCTACTACAAGAGGTTTCTCCCGTCCCTATCTCCTTACCTGCTGGACTTGTTCAACTCCTTCATGGAAGGTGACCCCATACCAGCATCAATGTCATTGGCTAACCTAGCAATAATCCATAAAGAGGGGAGAGACCCAATGCAATGTGGGAGTTACCGCCCCATATCGCTGTTGAACAACGACCTTAAGCTATACAGCAAAATACTAGCGAACAGATTAAACCCCATTCTACCCAGACTAATCCATAACGACCAAGTGGGATTTGTCTCAGGCCGCCAGGCCTCGGACAACACCCGCAAAATTATAAATATAATAGATCACATTAACCTTACAAACACCAAGGCAGTTCTCCTGAGCTTGGATGCAGAGAAGGCGTTTGACAGAATCAATTGGCTATTCCTAGACAAGACTTTACAAAAATTTGGTTTCAGGGATTCATTCCTAGAGGGGGTCCGAGCACTGTACCAAAATCCATCAGCAGCAATCAAACTCCCGGGAGGTACAGCGCAAAGATTTACAATAACAAATGGTACAAGGCAGGGCTGTCCCTTATCCCCTCTTCTCTTTGCCCTGACAATCGAACCCCTGGCGGCCAAAATACGCGAGAGCACAAATATCCAGGGCGTACCAATTGGCGATACAAATTACAAAATCTCGCTCTTTGCCGACGACATAATACTGTCCCTAACTCACCCCCAAACATCGCTCCCCAATCTTCATAAAGAATTGGTGGAGTTCGGCAAAATTTCGGACTACAAAATTAATAATGACAAATCAGAAGCCCTAAACTTAAATGTATCAGAATCGGAAATCAACTTACTAAAACTGAACTTTAATTATAGATGGAGTTCCTCATACATTAAATATCTGGGAGTGAATGTATCAGGTAACTACCAGTCATTGTACAAATATAATTACCCGGCTTTATTTGGGAAAATCAAAAAAGACCTGGACAAATGGGAAGACTACCAGATCTCATGGATCGGAAGGATGATCTCAGTAAAAATGAATATACTCCCCAGATTGCTATACTATTTCCAGACACTCCCGATCCATGTTCCCAGCCCTGAACTTAAAAACATCCAGAATAGAATGTTTAATTTTATCTGGAAGGGCAAAAGGCCCAGGGTTGCCAGATCGGTCCTCCTGACGCCAAGAGAAAGAGGGGGCCTGGGTGTCCCAGATATCACAAATTATTATTTAGCGGCCCAATTGAGGCAAGCCGTAGTGTGGAACGCAGACCCGGGTCTCTATTGCTGGCGAGATATTGAATCCCACTACGTAAAAACGCCTTCTCTGCAGGCCCACCTTTGGTGCATAGACAAGGGGGATAGACCACCCCGTAGGTTCGACCTTGGTGCCACCAGACACACCTGGGAAGTTTGGCGGAAATGCAGATCAAAGTTTAAACTTACTGCTCCGGGCTCGCTGCTTATTCCGATCCACAACAATCCTCATTTCCCCCCAGGATGTGAACCAAAACAATTCGACTACTTCCATCTGAAGGGGGTTAGGGTGGTCGCCGACCTATTGAGCGATGGAAGGCTGCTGAACTTCCAAGAATTACGAACAAAACACGAGGCCCCAGAATTGAGTCCATTTAAGTATCTCCAAATTAGACATTATCTCCAAAAATTGTCCCCAAAATCTGAGTATCCTCCCCTCACCAACTTTGAGAGGCTCTGCCGAACTTGTACACATCAAAAAGCATTGATCTCTAACATATACGCTGATATGGAGAGATCAGCAGGCCCCTCCACTCATGACTACATGTCCAAGTGGGAGGCGGAACTGAGTATAGATATAGATAGAGAAGACTGGGAGGATATATGGGACGCTGCTTCAGGAACTTCCATCTGTACCACGACAAAAGAGAATATCTACAAAATCATGTTCCACTGGTATCTTACCCCAGTTAGATTAAAGCAAATCTACCCCCTGGCCTCAGATCTATGTTGGAGAGGCTGTGGACAGAGAGGAGACATGGCCCACATTTGGTGGTCATGCCCAAAAATCCAAACATTTTGGCTTTCTATTCAAACTTTAATCCGAGAGGTAACTAGCCTCACATTAGACCCAGATCCACTGACCTTCCTCCTGGGCAGGCCAATAGAGGAAATTGACCGCCCGGTAGGAAAATTAATCTCCTCCATCCTTACCGCGGCTAGGTGTGCTGTGGCATTCTCCTGGAAAAAGATCTCTCCCCCCTCCATTCAGGCGGTTAAGAGAAGAATAGATGATGTAATGCTCATGGAACGTCTGACGGCGTTTCTCAAACGCAAGACTGCAAGTCACTACAAAATTTGGGAACCCTGGGAGATTCACTGACACCCAAGAGAATCTGATAGAAGAAATTATGACCATTCAAACCTCAGCCTGAAGGACGCTAGGGTCGGCGGGGTGGGGGAGGCTCACCCCTCACCCCCCCCCATCTCTATACCCACCCCCCCCCTTCCCCTCTATCCCCCCCCTCTCTTTTTCAGACCTCTCGCTCCCCCGGTCACCCGGTGACCCAGAGGTCGCGCCACTCTTGGCGGTACACCCCCCCCCCCCCCCTCCAACATGGAAAATTTGAAAATCAGAGTGTATTAGGATATTGAGATGTGATATATGCCTGTAAATTTGCCTGTTTCCTAATAAAAATGTTAAAAAAAAAAAAAAAAAAAAGATGGCTGATGCAAAGAAAAAAGGGACCCCAAATTAATGAGACTTCAAGAAAATCAGTGTGAGTTGACAGATCTGTTTATAGAAGTTAGGGGCTTATGCAGAGAGGATAGAGAAGGGAAATAGCACCATATTTTGGAGAAAATACTTCCCAGAGAAGCTTCTCCTGCAGAGAACATGGAGAGATTCATAAAATTCTCCACAGCAGGTTTCTTTACTTTAAAAATTGCCAAACACGTGGAGAGATTGGTAAATTCGCCATGTTAAAATAGGGTGGTATGCAGGTAGCATAGATGCACTGCAACTCGCCATTCTGCCCTATATTATAGTGAGTTCAATCTAGCCAGAAAAACTTGGCAATTTTGAATCTCATCAGAAAAATTAGGTAACGCAGCTTTCTGCATACGACCATAACTTGCTCCAATTCTGTGGCTATTTTCTTGCCGTTTTCACATTAAATAACGTTCCTCTCTGCATAAGGCCCTTAGTCTAGAACACAAACATCTACACAGTAATAAAGCTAGTATTGTGGTCGGGTCCAATTTTAATGCCAGAACTAAGGAAATGTGCGGGCTCAGCAAGCCCTTTGTTTGCTATCAGGATGCCATTTCCCCTTAGATTTGAGTCTAGATTTTATATCCTTGAATGTTATTAAATATATTTTCCTAAATAAATGCATTGTGCACTTTTTCTGCTTGTTTCTATGCATGCCTTTCCACTGGTAAAATCAGGCTGTTACCAGATAACTCCCTTTATTGTTCTCATCTCCTATTTTCATCACGTGAGAGATTTCAGTATTTGTAGCTTCAGGGATCATGGAACAGTATAAGGGACACAATTTAATGAAATTCCTTAATATGAATTAATGCATAGAATTGCACAGAAGAATTTCAATTACATATTACAGTTGTCTCTGTCTTATTTTTTGTGCACAGGAGTTTTATTGCTGTTTCATCACATATTTTCGGTGGGATTAAAGGAATGAACTTTAAAAATTATTTGTGTAAAATTCAGAAATGTTGTGTTCAGATACAATGAATGTGCTGCAGTTTCATCATTGAGAAAGCATAGGATTCTAGTTTGATGTTGTAATTAAATAAGTGTATATGTAACTGAAATGAAATGTACATTGGAAGACTATGGGGTTTCATCAGGAGTTTAGGCATTTAATTATGTTAATAGTGGCAACATATTCAGAGGTAAATCACAATCTTTCCACTCTTTTAAACACTAAATACAGCTTGCTTTACAGCAACTATTGTTTT
The DNA here is from genome assembly GCF_040206685.1 of Ascaphus truei. NCBI lineage: Eukaryota > Metazoa > Chordata > Amphibia > Anura > Ascaphidae > Ascaphus > Ascaphus truei. The sequence continues at coordinate 79,137,405 of NC_134486.1, read as the reverse complement.
TTTTTGTACTAGGGTAGGAAACTAATTAGTAAGGTTTTACCATGAAGAAGTAACAAAGAAGGAAGCGCTACTAACAAGAAATACCTCTTAAGAAAGCAACCCATCTGTATTCTTAACATATTTTATCCTACTCTCATACATCCATGTAAAATTCCGTGGCAATTACCGAAATTCTGAGATCATCAATGAGCTGGTTTGTAATTCCATTCTCGTGTGATGTAGCTGTACCATTTGAATCCCTGTAGGATTTTACACAGCTCAAAGCTCTGTAATACGGCAGGCATATGCTTATAGGGCTCCATGTTAGGCCGCGGCCATGGTGAGAGCGACGGCGCGTGCGGCACAAGCATAAAGGCCGCACCTCAGTTATGATGGCCATAGAGCGAGCGAGAGCGACAGCGCGTCCGATGTTTCACGAGACAAAATAATTTGATTTTGTTGCGAGACAGCCGTGTCACGTGAGCGGTTCAGCCAATGAGGGCGAACCAGCTCCGTGACATCACAGCCACGCCTCCCCGTCGCGTCTCCCCTTAGGCCACAAATCGCCTCTGCGGCAGGCGCGCGCCTTGTATGGCCCCGGCCTTAACATGGAAAACAAGTCAAAGTTGACACTGTGCGCTCATTTGCATGTCATGACCCAGAATCCCTGGCTGCAGTGGAAGCACTGTATGTGAAGAGACAATGGTGAAAAGTAGGGTTGCTGACCTTCCTGAGCTCACAAGGGATATTGCTCACAGGGGATATTTTTATTTGCACTATTGACAAATTGTGTGTGTTTTGACGTTTGCCTTAGTGCCTCTTACAGGAGAGGTCTTAGAACTAAAAATATCAATAAGCTATGAATTAAAATTAAATAAGAAACACAGTTTATAAACATTGGGAAGAATATTCCTGGATGACATCACTCACATTCAAAATATTTTTTTTACCTCTTTAAATCATATTTTGTTAAAAATGGGACAAAATAAAAGCAACCGTCAATCCTATTTTTTTTGCTTCGTCTATACATTCTATTGTTAACAATGTCAACATTTTTGTAAATGATTACATGACCATACACTGAATGAGCTACCAAAAATAGAATCTAAAATGTAATTATCAACATTTTTATATTTGAGGAGTCATCTCTGGTTTGTGATGACGTTGCAAATATCAAAAAAGGTTAAGTTTATTGACATTCATTACCAATCCAGCTGTCCTCTACTTCATCTGGAATAGCACTTACACTGCAATTAACCATTTGGGTGCCCTAAGACCCAGCCATTATGTCATGGGGTCTGGTACTCCAGGGGTCCCATGATATATTGGTTACATCATGGCCTTTTACAGCTCATTTTCCATGGAGATCAGGCTCAGAACGTTGGGAACATTTCCAGATTAAGTGACACAACGATTACCTGCTCGCTTGAAGGCACCCAAAGGGTTAATCCAATCTTCTTCACTTTATGCTTCTCAATGTAACAGTGAGACAGATGGCAACCTTGGTACACCTCCATAGATAAAATAGTTGGCAACCGGTTGGGCTTTTTTGATGCTTTGAGGCCACTGTACCCAATCTCCTGAGAAGCCCTGATTGGAAGGAGACTGCAGAGACGACCGTGACGTGGCAGAGTACCCCCACTGCGGGTGAGAGACGCTGGTGGAGGCAATCGCGGTTTGTTCCTGACTGAGAAGTGAAGCGGTCGCATCGGGAGCTGTCATCTAAGGAGAAGGGTTGAAGTGCGTCCGAAGTCGCTTCTTGTTTACTTACCAGCGGGGAAAGTGTGTGGGTTACCATTCCCCTCTGTGTTGTCTGTCATCTTAAGTAAATGATAATGCCTTATACTCTCTGCATTTGTGTTCTTTTCTTCATATGAGGGTCTACAAAGAGTCTTCTGACCTGGAGAATCCTCTACTTGGAGTTATAGTATTATGTGTTTTTCAGTGCTAATCAACAGTGGGATCATTTGCACATATTAACTGTTTTATCACTTTGCGCCACGAGCACTGTTTTGTTTAGGTCATTTTATTTTTTTTCCTGATATATCCAACCTAATAAAAAACTACTGTCCATTGACTTATGTGAAGAAAATAAGCATATATCTAGCATTTTTATTGGCAATCCCGGCCAGGAATGTTTTACTTTTTTTAACATAATTTGAACCAGGAGGTCCTCCGGTGCTGAGCCTCACTATTGTCAGCATCGGTGACCTTACGGTTCCCCAGACAATTACAGTGCCTTTACCGGTGCCATGGCTACATCCTTGAGAAACAATATGGCCACCAAATATCTCTCAATCCGTGTTCTAATTGGAAGCCACAACGTCATCAGTTGCAGCTTCCTAATGGTTGATGCTGGTTGGCATGTTGGTTTTCTCATGAGTAGCACTGGCCCGTTCAGCGACAATTATCCCAAGAACCAGTTGTCCTCCTTCATGATGATAACAAGGTTTTAGTATTGAAGGACTCCCTCGTTGGAATTATGTAAACAAAAACTGTTTACATTTCTTTCGGGATTGCTGCTCTAAATTGAATTGCCTTTTCAGACCCTATAATCTACAAATCAAATTTCATAACAACAAACGATACTCCAGAGTTCTTTTTATTTTTATGTTGGCCTACTTTGTTACTTTACATTTTTCATCCAACTCGCATGTCAAACCACATACATAAAATTGTTCATCCACATCCATTAGTGTCCTACTTTCTGCCTTATTTCTTTTAAAACAGTTCGCTTCAGAAGTATGACAAGAACATCAGAAACATTTCATTAGCAGCTTTGCGTGTAACTGCATACAGTACAACCATATATCATTTTTATTACAATCTACATTTAGAAATAATAATTACTCACTTTTGGTCATAATTCTGAGTATCTGTGAGTTTTTTCTGAAGGACTCAAATACTTTAAGTTCCTATTCTTGCACTTCATCTTCTGGGTTGCTGTTAGTGTTACACTGGCGACACACTTTATTCGAGCTCGGCTAGTCCCACGAATTCGGGTATACCCGGGTGTATTGAGGTTTGTGACTGTTTTTTGCCCGAGTGCATTGAGGTATTTTGCAGGCAGGGATTGAAGCATTTTATTCCCGCTGGCTGCAATACTGCACAGTATATATATATATATACTGCATTACAATTCATGAATTTATGCCATCTGGTAGACAAGCGAAGCATTGCAGCCTATTAAATCCTAATCATTATCATTTAACAGATCAGCCGCCCGTCAGCCAGGCATGAACCCAGGCTGGGAAGGCAAACGCAACGGGGCTTGTCAGAGGTGAGGAGCGGCGCATTCCAGGTATCTGCCAGGTACATACTGGGTATTTGCTCGAATAAAGTGTGTCGGTGCAGTAGCTTTATTTCTTGTAAACAAATATTAATCTGATCAGGAAATGGATAGATTATAGTAATTTAAACACTGCCCCCTCACTCATTACGGGTTAACTACATGATTTATTATATTAATCTTTTGTGGTGCAACATTAATTTAAAGACAAACTAGTTCTATCATAACTAGGACTAGGAGAAACTAATCCTAGGTGAATCTAAAGAGTTATAGAGACTCCTGCGTGACCAGCATTTTTTTCTATTCAATACGAGATGAAAAACACTAGAATACAAAGTCGTAAAGCAATTTCTGTACTGTACGTCTCTTTTGAATAATAAAATTATATCCCATTTTAAATCACAAAGTGTTTGAGAGCATAAGAAAGCACCGGATTAGTTGCATCATCATACTGGCCAACTCTCCCTACTTAACAGCAAGACTGCAGATAATGCAATCATTTCTATTAAGATAAGTGGAACATGGAGATTTTCCTTATTATATCTCTCAGAAAAGTGAACTCGGAGGGAAAAAAAGCAACGGTTCTTAATGCCAGCCACATAACACATGTCTATAGCTTCTTATAGTTACATAGTTAATCTATAAAAAATAATACAAGATTAATGTTCATATTGGAGCAAGATGTGATTTATTTAAAAAAAAAAATCTGCAGATTCTAAGATCTAATGAAAAACAATCATACTGGGGATTTTTTGTGTTTTTTTTTTTTTTTTAAACAATCAATTTGGGTTTGGTTTCTGCAATGATAGTACTAGCGTCATTTGTGGTATGCAGTAATTTGCAGTAGTGCTTAAATTCACAGTGCTGTGTGTGCTATATATAAAGGTAAATGATTAAATAGTGCTCCTTCCGTGAAGCAGTAGTATAAAGCAGAATATATTAGCTGGAGTCATTTATTATTTTTCCTTTGAAAGTATTGTAGTTAACATGTGATCTTTAAATAACCTCCTGTTCTCATGAAAATAATGAATACTCTATTTCTGTCATTTGTTGAGCTAATTGTGAAGAATGGTGTACTTAATAATGCAACTAATCTTAATCTGTATGTATTGTAGTAATAGGAAAGGGGATCCCTCAGTACTTGACCGTTGCTAATGTTTTTTTCACATTTGTACGTTTTGCTAAATTTTGGCTTACTGTATATGCAAAAAAAATAAAGAAAATATAAAATATTGCAGAGTAATCAATTCCAGCTGCTCTCTTAACAGGAAAATATTCTGCAGAAATGCCAAATTTGCAGAAATCTGTGTTTAGTGCTGATGTACAACACTTGCCCCCACTTTGGAAAACACACACATACACAAAGACACACACACACAGAGGCACACACACACACAGACACACACACAAGGAATTCACAATTAGTATAAATATACAAGTGCAAATAGCTAAAATGGAATGTGTGCCGAGCACACACGTTCCAAGTCAAACTTTTTTGTGTTTTGTCACTGAAATTGTGTTTTGGTTGTTAATTTAAAAAATCCCCATCACAAACACAATTTCTGTGACAAAACAGTGACAAAACAATAAAGAAGTTTCACTTAAAATGTGCGTGCTCAGCGCACACACACAGTTTTTTTTAACTTCACCTCTCAGTTATCAATAAGCTGCGATCAATGAAACTGTCGTAAGTAAACACCGCAGACAAAGCAAAAACGTTTCTTTATCTAAAATCAATTAAAATGCAGAAAAATAGCTCTGTATTTTATTTTTGGTCTTCTTATTTAAATAAGATTCTTGTGTATGTCTATATACAGTATATATATATATATATATTTTTTTTTTGCAGGAAAAATCCAATACACAAGTTACAATATCAACACACTAAACCTCCAGGTAACAGCTTGTGTTCATATTATTTGTACTTTAATCATTTACATTCTCTCTGCTTCTCTCTCTCTCCCTCTCTCCCTCTCTCCCTCTCTCCCTCTCTCCCCTCCCTCTCTCTCTCTGCTCTCCCTCTCTCTCTCTGCTCTCCCTCTCTCTCTGCTCTCCTTCTCTCTCTGCTCTCCCTCTCTCTCTCTCTCTCTCTCTCTCTCTCTCCATCTCTGCTCTCCCTCCTCTCTCTCTCTGCTCTCCATCCTCTCTCTCTGCTCTCCCTCCTCTCTCTCTGCTCTCCCTCTCTCTCTTGTTCTCACTCTCTTAGCTCTCCCTCTCTGTGTAATTGACCTTCTTAGAAAGATTTAATCACCCTCAAAAAACAGTCTTACTTATTTGTATCTTGAGAAGAATGGCAATGTACAGTACCTGTATGGCTTCTTATCAGGAACACAGAATTTGTGCATGTTTACCTTTGTCTACCTTTGTTTAGCTTTTTATCTATTGATGAAACCATAATTACTTTGCAAATAAAAGAACAAAGTTAAGCTGTTATACAGTAGCAATCTTGATGACTTGGACAAACAATCTTCAAACTATTTGTTTACCATGGACATGTTAAAAATGTAAGCAATTGTTTACTTAAACTTGTCCAATTAAAGCTGCAGTTCAGTCTTTTTTTTTTTTTTTTTTACTTCAATAGTTTCATGTGGGCAATCTCTACTTAACTAAAGAACTGTATAGCTGCAGGTCAATTCATTCTCCATGTATTGATCGGCGGAATTTGGTGACATAATTAGTGAAGGGATCTGTTTTTCTTCTGCTTCTGTCTCTCAGTGGAAGCTCATGAATATTCATGAGCAATTCTGCACTGACATGTGCTAGAGGGAGGGCAGGGCTGACAAAGGTGTGTGCCAGGGCTTGTGACAGGACATGAAGGGGCAGTGCCTTAGCAAATGGCTGTTAAAATAGAATACAAGAAAATTGGTCTTTCAATGTTGTTTTTTTAAAAACAGAAAATGCTAAAAGTATTTTTTCTTACTACAGAACTGATTTATTAAAAAAAAACCACACATGCAGGATATTGACTGAACTGCAGCTTTAAAAAAAAAAAGGTAATAGCCAGCTACATTTAACTTTGCCACTGTCCTTTTGTTCACCTTTGTCTTGAGCTGGCTTTTAAACGCGTGCAGTCCACTTTCATTTTTAAATTCTTCTTTAGAAATCCTATAGCAAGCATTTAAAATTTTGACCGAAAAACCATTATGTTCTGTAATGGAAATGTTAAACATACAAACCATAGAAAATAGCACTGAAATATAAAATAAAACAAAATATGGGATACATTTGTAACACCCTTATCTACCCCCCCCCCCTCCCCCTTAAGGGAGAGCTGTGCTTCCCAAATAAATGCTACTTGCCCCCTGGTGTCATGGTGCATACCTGTGAGGTAAGAGCAGGCTGAGTGCTCGAGTTTTCCCCCACAAACACTCATAAAGACACATCAGTCAGGTGTTGGAACAACTGTGGTTTATTCACCATGCTCCATCCTCTCCCTTCTCCTTCCGCTCTGGATTGGCACCGACAATTTAATACGCCAGCTACACTCCCTCATTATCTCTGCTTCCCGCTCTGGAATATATTTCCCATTCTCCCACCAATGGTCTACCTGATCACTCCTCTCCAGGACAAAGTGGGTCCTATCTAGGTGTGGCACGTAACCCCAGAAACATCGGATCCCACCAATTATAAACATCATTTACCTCAGATGACACAGGCATATTAAACACAGTAGCATTACATTTTGGTACCACAGATATGATAGGTGACTTGGGCCAAGGCAATAGGGGCCTATATTTAGTGTTTAGGGTAGGGGTCTCGCGGCAGGTAGTGGGATCGGTAGTAATGGCAGTATGGAGTTGGGCTGGCACATATTTGTCCGGGGTCGGCTGGGCAGCAGCTGTCTTCACGACCGGAGCAATAACAGTGTCCTGAGTCCCAACCTTGTCAGCAAGAAAATAGGACCATTCCGGTTGGGCCTTGTCAGTATTGCTGCCAAGGTAGCGTGAACGGATTAGGTCATTCAATTGTCCACTTCCCCACCCCACTGCCGACATGGCCCAGTCTTTGTCAAGGCCTCCCAGGCCCTGAAGCTCGGGGACCACAGCCGCGGTGACAGCCTCAGCCATCAAATTGTCCCTCTCTCGCTCCCGGCACCGCAACACAAAGGGATGTACTGTGGAAGTACTCACTGGGGCAGGTGTGTCAGTCCTTGGATCCCTCTGGGCGGAGCCATCTCCGGAAGTAACCCCCACCGGCAGCGCCGGAGGAGTCTTGGTGGCAGCCGCGGAAGTAGTATCGGCAGCTACAATACAGGGAAGTGTCTCCGTACCGATCCGGGGGTCCAAAACACCCCCACAGGCTTGTTCTTGAAGCAAAAACTTCGCCAGCCGCTCCTTAGAGGCGGCCACATATGCTGTTGCTCGAACTCGTGCTTGCTGAAGTTCCTGGTACCGCTGCAGGAACCGGTTGGTAATCGTGTGTCCTGCTGCCCAGATCGGATCGATGTCCTGGATCACTGCACCGGAGTTGACATCTGGCACCAGAACAGAGGAAACGACTGTCACATCGGGAACAATTGAGGCACCATCTGGTACCTCTATGATGGATGCACCCTCGCTGGCTTTTCGGTTGGAAACTGGCACCACCGTTGCATCTCCCGCTGAGGACCGTTCACCGGAGTCAGGGTAGATAGTATCCAGCAGGACTTCCCCCCTCAGCGAGCCGCATCTGCCTGAGAACAACTTGGCACCATCTCCACCACGGAGAAGGACTCCTCTCTCACCGGCCGGCGTGGAAACAGGTAAGTCTCCTGTTCTTTCTTCCAGCTCCGTCAGGCTTTAAACACAGCTCTCCGTCTGGCTCATCACTCCTTCTGACTCCGCTCCTGAGTTCGGGCTCACACTGTAATACTCCCCGCATAGAGTGATGACTGGGGCATTTCAATCAGTGCGAATTAGCTCCTGTAGCACAGCCAAAAAGTCCCCCTCAGCGTCCACAGAGGAATTCTCCACTATCTCCTGGAGTTTGCGGATTGTCTGGACATGACTCCGCACCTCCTCCGGGGATAATTTACACATTTATAAAGATAGCTGTATAAATAAGTGTCTGTAAAGAGAGAGGGTATAACAACCTCGCAAAACTATACAGGCATACCCCGCTTTAAGTACACTCACTTTAAGTACACTCGCGAGTAAGTACATATCGCCCAATAGGTAAACGGCAGCTCACGCATGCGCATGTCATCACGTCCTGAACAGCAATACCGGCTCCCTACCTGTACCGAAGCTGTGCGCAAGCAGGGAGACTATAGAGCCTGTTACAAATGCGTTATTTACATCAGTTATGCACGTATATAACGATTGCAGTACAGTACATGCATCGATAAGTGGGAAAAGGGGAGTGCTTCACTTTAAGTACATTTTCGCTTTACATACCTGCTCCGGTCCCATTGTGTACGTTAATGCGGGGTATGCCTGTACTGTACTACACACTGTATCAACCTCCCATTAAAGGAGCATGTGCTCATCCCACCACGACCCCCCCTTCCCCCAAAAAAAGTTTTCCCCCTAGGTGGGAAGCAAGGGGTCTCTGGAGCTGAACCCTATTCATTTCAGCTTCGGGGCCCCCTGCTTTCCGAGATACTTACCTTCCTAGTGGGTCCCAGTTGCCGCTCAGAAGGTTTAAAGCTCCCAGTCATGCGGGCCAATAGGAAGTCCGCAAGGGATGACGTCACAGCTTACTATTGGCCCGCGTGATTCGGGATCTTTAAATCTGCCATTTCGATATCCCCACATACTGTAACCCAGCAGGAGCTGCTATCGGTACCTGCTACGGAGGTAAGTACCTTGGGAAGCAGGGGGGTCCCCTGAACTGAAATTAACAGCTCTGGAGACTCCCTGCTTAAAACCGGTAATGCTAAACAAATGTAACAGAAAGGAAAGTGGGATTGTTGCTCTTTAATAAGAGGTGATATAAAAAACACTGCATACTTAAAAATATATTACAAAAGCAATATTATAACAAGAAACAAAATACAGACCAATTAAAGCAAAGAGCCTTCCTGGAGTGCATAACGTTTCGGGGAGCAACCCCTTCGTCAAATGCAGCTGGGGCTTTTTTTGTACAGGGGTGGGAAACTGGTTAACTGCGTTCATTTCAGCTTCATGGACCAACTGGTTCCCAAGATACATACGGGGAAAAATACCACCAGTACTTAAGTTGACGAAGCCCTATGTGCGAAACACGTAGAGGTCACGTGAGGCTGCTTCGTGGACTTCGAGCTGTAGAGAGAGATGTTTGTGAAAGGGAGGGTTTTTATGGTGTGAGCGAGCAGTGTTGGTCCGGACTAATTACATCCACTGCGCCCAGCTGTTAAACCGGAGCTCTCCGGCACCACTCTGTGTTTTTTGGGCAATTGTGAGTTTATTTTATTATCGTTATTATTTTTGCATTGTGTACATTGCGTAAATCTTGGTTTTATTGTGTATGTTAACCACTTGTGGGTTTTTATAAAATAAACATTTTAGCTGCTCAGTGTGCCTTCTGACAATTATTTTCTCTGTTTTGTGAGTCTCCTGTAAAGGAGCCCCTCTTTTATAGGGGGTTGTGGAGTCCCTACGGCAGACGGCTGCAAGAGGTTAAGCTTCAAAGTGCAATACAATACTGAGACAGCACCAGCGCGGAGCTACAATTTCTCTATACAGTACTTAAGCTTGTTTACATCCCCAACGTCACACGGGCCAATAGGAAGTCGCCTGGGATGAGCAGAAAACTTGGTCCCAAGTGATAATATAAAGCATGATGTCAGTATACCAACAAATTTCAAGTCAAATATAATTTTCTGAATAGTTGCAGTGCATGATACTTTGTGCTCATCTGTCTATGCGAAATATGTACTAATGCATTAGTACTTTATCATTATTCATTTTCTGGCATCAAATCTCATCCAAGAATCCTGGCATTAATTATGACTTTTTTATATAGTATAGTGTCTTTGTATGTGATTGAGTTTTGTTCATCTGTTATATCCATTTGCACTAAATTATATTTTGCATTATGGAAACTATACTAAAACTCTGGATTTAGTATTATGTTTTAGTAAATTCTTTGGTAAAAAGAATTTCAAAAATGAGCTTTCATAACACTGTTTTCTAAAAAGAATATGTTTGAATTCTATTTGCACTACTCAAGTTGTATTGTTTTAAATAGTCAATCATTACTCCATGCTGGAGGCCCCTGTAGGGCAAATGTAGTAGATTTCTTTAGTCATCATTTTTTTTTTGTGGATGAAAAGAAAAAAGATTGCGCACAAGAGCTACTAAAAAAATATATATGTCATATATGCCCCCGGCAAAAATCTTCTCTTTGCTTCCCCTGCTCTGCTATGAAGCACGTCCCATCGCGACCCTCGGACCGCAGATCACGGCTTAAACTGGTGCACGCACCACCAGTCGCTCTGGTGTGCGCGTGCACGCAGTGACGGGGTGTAGCCTTACTGGTAACAATGGATAATCTTAAAAGAAAAACAACTGCAGAACAACTCTGAATTGGTATGTATTATTTAGTATTACATATGAAAGTGCAATATTCACTTACAGGTAAAAAGTCAGAAACATAAAAATCCTCCAAACGCCAGCCTCTGGGTATCGGTGCAGGAAAATGGGCCATATCACTGCGCTGATTTGTCCAACCATGTGAGGAAGTGTGGTATAGTGAACCCAAGTGATTTGAACCGGCGCTAAAACACCCACAGCACTAATAAATAGTGCAACAAAAGTATATTACATGAAATGGTGTGTAACCCAAAAAAATACTTCTCAACCTTCCAAGGAATATGCAAGGATTCCCTACAAAAGCAGTCTTGGTCCGGGGTGGGAAGGGAGCGATGATTTCAGGAACACACCAAAAAATAGAAAATAAAAACAATAATGGTGCAGTATATCAATACAATCAGAATAAGTTAGATGTCTTGGCTCTGTAGAAATTCCTACTTACAACAAGTGGAATATAAAAGGGCAATTGTCTGACTGTCAGTGTAGATGAAGTTGTATCTTCAGCAGAGGAATAGATTCAGGATCATGGAAACCTCAAACGGAGATCGTGCAGATGTCATGTACTCAAATTACTGGAGAAGGTCCGCAGGGGAACTACATGCCCCAGAATGCCCAGGGGCATAGGACAACATGGCACAGTACAGCCAATGGGGCTGCAGCATACCCCTGCTCTCACAGTTGATACATTTGGCGCGCTGTGAGCCATGCCAGTCAGAGCTGGGACACAGAGGTGAGGGTGTGTGTGCAGGGTGTCAGTAGGCCCCTGCACTAGGCCAGAGACCCCCTGATAGGCCCCAGCTAGGCCCCGACTCCCACTAGTTTGTGGATGCTACAGGGACAGCCCGTCTAGATAGGGACATTTGCCCCTGTATTGAGTGCAGTGTCAGGGACACAACAAGAAGACGCCGCACAGTATCAGCGGCCTGTGGTCTGGGACCAGACCACCCCACAGATAGAGACTCTCTTCATGGTGGGACCCTCCAGCTGGGTACCACCCCACGTGGAGGCGGACGACTTCGCTGACAGCGACAGCGTGGGACAGAAGCGCCGGTATAAGAAAAGTCATCAAGTGCACCAACTACACTGTACACACTGGCTACTGTGGACACAAGGTTGGTTAGGTGCCATGGGCACCTCAGTATGTTGGGGGAGACTCACTGGGGTGCAGATTAGGTGGTTAGACAGTGGGATATGGTGGGTAGGGCCGTGTGAGGCCTGAGTTATATGTATTATCGTGTTACCAATTGCATGTCAGTAAACCTGTTATTATATATGCTGTGTGTACTTATTGCATTGGGTTCTCTGAAGGGGTTATCCAGCACTGTCAGGATCCCTCACAGGTGGAGGCACAGTCACCGGACAGATCAGGTACACCCCAGGCTCTCAGCAGCGCAGGTTCAGGCCTCCTGTGAGACGCAGGTAACGCACCACATACACTCAGTAGCCGCCACCTCTCCAATAGGGTGGGGAAACAGCGCTGCATACACATGAAACAATAATCCTGAGGAAGTGTGGTATACACATGAAACAATATACCCTGAGAACGTGTGGTATATACTGTACATGGAAGAATATCCCCCGAGGAAGTGTAGAATACACATGAAACCATGTCCCATGACGAACGGTGTTATACATGTATTATACATCTCTCACTGTATGTATATCTTTATTTATTTAGCGCCTTTAATGTACATAGAGCTTCACAGCAGTAATACACGTGACATAATCATATAAATAACAAATAATACACACACATAATGGGAAGAAGTGCTTCAGACACAAAAGTGACATTTAGGAAAAGGAGTCCCTGCTCCAAAGAGCTTTCAATGCGTTTCATCTACAGTATTTATTGTCTGTTTTTTTTTACCATTTTCTCTGTCCCTCTGCCATGCTCTCGGATTCTTTTTTTTTTCTTAGATTGTTTTCTTGATTTTTGCATCTTTGTTAAACTCAGAGAAACGTTCATTTTAATCCGTATTGCTTCATTTGACAAAGAGTAACAAACTTGAAAGCTTGTCCTAAAATATTGATTGGTAGTGCAAATAAGAAATGGAATTAGAAATTAAACAATATTCCCTGTGGAAGTGTGTTACATTCACAAAACAATATTCCCTGCATAACTATTAGCAATTTCCTGGCATTTTGGTTCTAAAAATGTTTTACTAGCTTCTTCCCATCTCTCTAGAAAACAATTAAAAATCCTACAGTACTGTAGCTTTGACTTTCAACAAAGCTGCTCCGCTTTCCCCTTTCCATCCCAGCTTCGGTCTTTAAATAATCCCCTAACCCCCTCTCCCCCTCCCTTCCATTCTGAATACGCAGTGCATGAGTTGATCGAGAGATATTTGTTTATTTTAAATATTCATTCTGGGTTATGTTTTGTCCTTTTCGCTCACTTTTTTATGATTACATTTCTTGCCTCCTAAAGATTTTTGGATTCATTACCTATTCAGGAGACGTTTTTTTTTCTGCAAAGTATCAATAAATACCATCTACGTAACAAACGGGCACCTGAGATATTAAGCTATAAATAATAATTTTCAAGATATATCAAAAAGGTATGTGCTTTGTTTTTTCACCCATTATGTGAATGTCCTTAAAACTATTCGTTGTTTTCTTTACAGAAAAAGGGGGCAGAAGGCTAAGGCGAAGGGCTACAAAAAAAGGTATATCTTTGTGCTTCTTCCTCAAAATGTAATAACGTTTATTGTAAACGAGCAAGGAATCGATTTTATCTATGTAATCTAAGAAACATTTTCTATAACATCAAAGGTCTACTGTGGTGCTTTTCACAACCTCAAAGATCTGAATGTAGTTTCAAGAAGAATGCATATGTGCACTTATGCTGCAAAAGAACAGTAACAGATTGCAGTGACATATCTGGTGTGGAAAACAGTTTGGGGAAATTACTATAATTTCATTTTGCAAAAGAACAGGACTATTTTTTCTGGGGGGATGCAGCCGAACTCAGTTGTTTGACTTTAATAGGGATCAACAAGAAACTCCTTCTGGTTTTTATGGAATGATTAGGAATGAGGCTGTAATGCTGATTTAGATTGGACGTATGCTTCTACCATATCCCTTTATTTTTATCAGAATTATTTGTGGTAGTTCAGATACAGTATGCATATTTTTTTTTCTGCTTATACTCGAGCACTTTTTTCTATCCAAAAACACCACAGCATAAGAAATATATATCCATTGTGAAAAAAAAACATTAACAATAAATAAACACTTGTAAAAAGCATATTGCAATTCAGAACATTTGGAAAAGAACAGTCAGAATGATGCCACTGGTAATGTCATTTATGGTAGAAGACAGTGCTTTTCAACCTGGGTTTAGTGTGAGGCTTCCAGTGGTTCCCTGAGACCAAATTTGGCAAAGGCTGACATTTTGTACTCAATAAGCATATTTTGCAATAATTTTATTTCATAATTCGAAAATGTCATTAAATGCTAAAGCATTCCAATATATATATTTATTGGTTGTCTTCAATAAAGTACAATGGCATCTAAGTATCATATTTTACATAATTGACATGAATTTTAACATATGAGTATTTGACAAAACAATGCAGGTTAACCGGTTACAAGCAAATGATGTGTTGTGGATATACATAAAGTAGGATGAATCGTTTGATAATATTTATGCTTTCCACAAGCTAGAAATGAAAGAAGAAACATTAACTTTGCCAACAAAGCATAATTCACATCAGAAATATTTACGATATAATGTGTGTTTAGATTGGAGAGATATTAAGACTTGACTAATTGACTAGCAGAACTTCTCACAGTTTCCAAGTATTCAGCACAATGGGTTACCAACCTGATCCAAGAAAAAATATCCAATTGACATATTCTGTGGAACTGGAATACAGGATTCTCTTAATTTATCATATTATGAGCTGTGAGCTGAGTTGCTGCACAACCTGTCCTTTTTATGCAGTAATAAAAAGATGAGGGGAGGTGACTATGTCTGTTAGTAGGATATGGGCAGCCAGGCACTGAGAGCACTACTGCAACCATTATAACATGCTATAAAACATAAAATAGGACATAGAAGAAATACAACAGTCAAACACCTCCAAAAAAGGAGTTTTGTTAAGGTAACAAAATAAACCTCTTATCTATCGATAACATATAGTATGTTTGGAAGTACAGATATAAATGAGAACAGGTGATGTTGAAAGCCACTGTTGCTTATATTCTGAGATTAGCCTGGAGAGTGAACGCCGACTGGATCCTCTCTCTGTCGTCTGTGAAAAGCAAAAGTTTATGATCTAGATAAAAAAGGGCAGTCTTCCTATAGTGTGCTCTTGCAGCTGTCACCCCTTCATGCTGGCTTAGAGAGGCTGGGGACAGTAGATCAGAGCTTGTCTTTTGCTGATGACACTTTTTCTGATTCGGACATATAGCCTGAGTTTGCAGAGAAAATATGGAAGTCAAGGACATTCCTCGGCAGAAAATGTAAGGAGCAGTTTTAATACAGCAGATGTGCTGAGATAATTAGGCCCAATCACAGAGATTTTACCTCCAGGCTGTAGGATAATGTTTGTTTTTTGCTGCATCCCAATCTGAGGCTGTTCAGAGGGGTGGTTTTCTTCATGTAATGGCTGCGTTTGATCACATTTTGAGGGCATATTCAGCTGCAGCGAAAATTATCCATATATATCAGCAAACTCTTCTTTCAGGGTGAGGAATTTTTGACTAATAAGCTGTCTGATACCTTCAGTTAACAGACTTGTCACTTGTTGCACAAAGGAGGTAACAGTATTCTTCCCCCGGTGCAAAAGTCCTGGCACTGTCCGGGTACGCATTGTCCACATTACTCAAACAATATTGCACTATACCAAACTTTTTTTTCCTGCGCCCCCTTGCCGGATGTCCTCCTCTCCGCGCGCCCCCCTCCCTCCCTCCTCCTTACCGCCCGGCGTCTGGGCGTCATGACGTCACGTTGCCATAGCGACGCGTCTCCAGATGCCGGCTGAATCAAGGTTTACAGAAGCTCCGCAGATCCCCCAGCACTTAATTTAAGTGCCTCCGGGAAGCGCGCGGGGCCTCTGTAAACCCCACGACCCCCGTCGGTAATCTCGCGCCCCCCAGTTTGCGTTCAGCTGCACTATATTGTACTTTTTAGTTTCTGGCTTTGCACTCCCCACATCTTCGAGACACCAACTTCCTACTACACCAACTACAAAGGACGTGTTTAGTTTTTAGTCCAGAACTGCAAACTGTTTTTTTTTTTTTTTATGATGATTTGTTATTTGATTAACACACACATAACCAGTTAGCTCAAACTCCAACACCCACCACATCATATTTTATCAAAAAGAGTGCTACTGAGCGTGGCAAATGTATACAACAAAACAACGTTGATATGCAGGCTTATGATGCTTTGGCCAAAGGGTTTAACTAAATAACCAAGAAAATATTATTATTGAAGTATTTAAACTTTATACTTATTACCATATATGTTTTGTCAATTGGATGTAGCATTGGGCACCCCTGTCTTTTGTTATTTGATTCACTAATTTCACTATTATAGTCAAGTCACGATTTATAAATCACGGTTTGAATCACAATATACATTTTCACTTATGATTTATATTTCACGACAGTGTATCATTACATTATATTCACATTCAGAGCGCCAGGTGATTATTTGTTCACACTGTCCGGGTACCCCCTGCTCTCACTGACCAGACATCATGATGGGGTTCTCCAGAGTCACAGGGATTATCCCTTGTCGTAGATTTCTTATTGTGTGTCTTTATTTATATAGCGCCAAAAGTGTACTCGGCGCTTCACAAAGAATACAGTACGGGGAATTATAATAATACAATAAGCGCAGCAAAATCAGACAATAGGAATGGAAATCCCTGGCCGAAGAGCTTACAATCTAATTGGTATGATTGGAGACTTGTATGGCAGCCGTCCCCACAAACACTAGGAACACACAGGCCTGCAGCTCTGCAGCAGAGGCTGGCTTCTATGGTGCCATGAGGTAGGCCCAATATTTTCTTTTAAGCATGGACTTCCGGGGAAATTACCAAACTGTTCAAAAACGGAGCAAGTAAAGCAGGCAGGAAGTACACTGCACTGCGATACCTTTTAATCTGCACTTTTGATGCTTTTAAACTCGATGTTCCCAGATTATACTGTAGGTAGGCTAAATAGCAGCTGGAATTTGCAGCCATTTTAGATCTCCACTTCCCAAACCACAATACATTTTTAAGGGGTACCACGAACTCGTCATATATTTGTGACGGCCTTTAAAGGTTGAAAAACACTGATGTAGGGAGTTGCAAGTATCCTGTACAATTTATCATTGTAATGTCACATAACATTCAGCTCTCCTCAGATGACAGAAAGAAATTATGTAAATACATTATCTAGAAGTTTAGATACATTACTGCTAAAAAAGAAAAACAGCCCCGTCTACAAAATTCCAGGCCTTTGAATCACTCTCCTGCTGGTATCGTATGGTGCTTTAGACAAGCAGAGTCGCACAGAGAGATACAGAGCACTGAACTCAGCAGAACACAGAGGAAACATGGTCCGTTACTTAAATTGTGTTATTTTATTGATTTTAAAAAATACAGGTAAACCCCGTTATAACGCGGTCCTCGGGGTCCACCCCGAGACCACCGCGTTAGTAACAGGGTCGCGCTATTTTTTTATTTTTTTTAAATGGCCGCCGCACGCCTGATCGGGAGGGAGTTAATTAAATAAATAAATAAAAAAAAGTTTTTAAAAAATGGCGGGGATTCATCCCTCCTTCCTCTCCCTCTCAGCCCCCTCCCTCTCCCTCCCCCCCCACCCCCGAGGTATGCCCCCGCAGGGCAGTGCCCCTCTCTGGGTGCAGGAGGGTGGGTTACATGTCAGCAGCACGGTGTACTCACGGTCACAAGTCCGAGCTGCAGAGAGGCTGCAAAATGGAGACGGAGCCCCCAGGAGGAAAGCTGGGACCGGAGCCAGATGCTGCTAGAAGCAAAGCATTCTGGGAGTGGACGGGGCTGCCTCTGTCCAGCCTCATCTGCCCCTCACAGGGAGGGGGGATCCCCCATAGAGACCTGCCCCCCTCACTCCCAGCCAGGGCACAGGGGTGACCCCAAAACAGAGACCTGCCCCCCTCCCTCTCCCTCCCAGCCCTCCTCCCTCTCCCTCCCAGCCCCCTCCCAGCCTCCTGGTTTTACGGTGCGTGGCAACGTGTGTCTGTGTCCTCCCAGCCAGATCTGCTGCTGCTGCTGCTGCTGCAAGAGGGAGGGGGGGGTTGGGCTGCTGACATGTGAGGGGGGGTGGGCTGCTGACATGTGAAAAACGGGCTGGTGGGCTGCTGACATGTGAAAAACGGGCTGGTGGGCTGCTGACATGTGAGGGGGGGGTGGGCTGCTGACATGTGAGGGGGGGGGTGGGCTGCTGACATGTGAGGGGGGGGGGCTGCTGACATGTGAGGGGGGGGGCTGCTGACATGTGAGGGGGGGGGTGGGCTGCTGACATGTGAGGGGGGGGTGGGCTGCTGACATGTGAGGGGGGGGTGGGCTGCTGACATGTGAGGGGGTGGGCTGCTGACATGTGAGGGGGGGGTGGGCTGCTGACATGTGAGGGGGGGGGTGGGCTGCTGACATGTGAGGGGGGGTGGGCTGCTGACATGTGAGGGGGGAGGGTGGGCTGCTGACATGTGAGGGGGGGGTGGGCTGCTGACGTGAGGGGGGGGGGGTGGGCTGCTGACATGTGAGGGGGGGTGGGCTGCTGACATGTGAGGGGGGGGGGCTGCTGACATGTGAGGGGGGGGGGCTGCTGACATGTGAGGGGGGGTGGGCTGCTGACATGTGAGGGGGGGGTGGGCTGCTGACATGTGAGGGGGGGTGGGCTGCTGACATGTGAGGGGGGGTGGGCTGCTGACATGTGAGGGGGGGGCTGCTGACATGTGAGGGGGGGGGGGCTGCTGACATGTGAGTATATTGTGAGGGCTGTGTGCAGTGAGTGTGTGCAGTGTGTATCAGTATGAGCAGTGTGTGTGCAGTGTGTGCAGTGTGAGCAGTGTGTGTCAGTGTGAGCAGTGTGTGTGCAGTGCAGTGTGAGCAATGAGCAGTGTGTGTCAGTGTGAGCAGTGTGTGTGCAGTGTGAGCAATGAGCAGTGTGTGTGCAGTGTGAGCAGTGTGTGAGCAATGAGCAGTGTGTGTCAGTGTGAGCAGTGTGTGTGCAGTGTGAGCAATGAGCAGTGTGTGTGAAGTGTGCAGTGTGTGTCAGTGTGAGCAGTGTGTGTCAGTGTGAGCAGTGTGTGTGCAGTGTGAGCAATGAGCAGAGTGTGAGCAGTGTGTGTCAGTGTGAGCAGTGTGTGTGCAGTGTGCTGTGTGAGCAATGAGCAATGAGCAGTGTGTCAGTGTGTGTCAGTGTGTGTCAGTGTGAGCAGAGTGTGAGCAATGAGCAGTGTGTGCAGTGTGTGCAGTGTGTGCAGTGTGTAAAAAAAATAAAAATTTTTTTTTTTTTTTTTTAAACGGGAGCCACGGGAAAACCGCGTTATAACCGAATCGCGGTATAATGGGGCGCGTTATAACGGGGTTTACCTGTATATGTAAATATAGTCACTGTCTCAGACAAAACCATTCATATTATTTTAATGTGTAGCCTGCCTTTAAAGCAATGATATGCATGCTGCTAATTTTGTTATTGTTTCTTAAACTTTTTCTGTTGTGAAAACAACCAAATAAGAAATTGTATAAAAGATGCATATTTTAAGTAGTTAAAGAATAAAAGAGATCCCTGCGCTGAAACCTAATATGGAAAAAATACAACTATAAAGACCTACAACACTTCTGGAATAATGTGAACTGTAGCTCCCTGGAAGGTTACCACAGCTCCTCCTTTTTGGGTACGCCAGGTGTAACATTACACCTGACTTCCTCCGTTACGATCATCCCGATCGTGATTCAATTCTCCCACTCAACATAAATCTTGAAGGGTTCTTGGGAAACACATAAGCAACCATCACTTCTTTTAATTATCAAGTGATTTATTCATACAAGTACAAAGTATAAAATAGCCAGTGCACTCACAAATCGCCAGTGCATTCAGTACTTCGGTTCGCTAGCTGTAGTTCTAGTAATGGCCGCTTTACAAAGCTCTCGCATCCAGCGGGCAATAGGAAGCCGTGACGTCATCCAGTGCGGCTTCCTGATGGCTCAAACGACGTGGGAGCTTTCATTTGCAGGAGATACCGTCGCTCTCTACAGAAGTCTGTATCTCTGGAAGCAGGGGTTCCCCGGATCTGAAATTAATGGGATTCAGCTCCAAAGATTTCCTGCTTCAATCCTATGTATTAAAAAATTATTTAAATAAAATGCCAGTTTGGATCGCTTTTTTAAGACACGGTTACACTGACACTACCTCGAGTACTGTCCGACCATATGGGTGTCATTTGGGTGTCATTTCCACACCTCGTCTAACCACACAGGGCTGGCTGGACATTATTTGAGGTGGTGGTGGAAAGACGTCTCATTAGTGGCTGTATCGACCTTACATTCGCTTTAAATGTACAGATTTGTGAGTGCACTGGCTTTTTACTTATGTGAATAAATTGCGATCATTAAAAGTGCTTTTTGTTTCTTTTGGCAGTACGTATAAGAAGGACTTGTATCATTCATCCAGAAAAAAATGTGGATAACTATACAATGTACTTCATAGCAAAGTTTTAACAACAATTACATCATTCCAAAATTGTTGTATGCGAATTAGATTAGTGTGGTCATATAGCCAAACAGCCAGATTAGACCAGCAGGTTTAAAAAGTAGAATATTGTGTTCCTGAATGTACCACAAAACTACTGCAGAAGTAATTTGTAAACATGTTATTGCAAAGTGAAATATGAAGGTGTGGCTCAGTGAGTAAAGGCACTGACTCGGACACAGACTTTGAAACAGGCGACTATGGTTTAAATCACAGTGTTAACTCCTTGGGCAAGTCTCTTTATCTTGCATTCCCTTGGCACCAAACATAGGAGACTACTATATGTATAAAGACTTGGGCTTTTTTCAAAATGAATGGAAAGAGTGCACTGCCTTAAACATTTACTTACCTGAAATCATTAGCGTCATATGTTGGTATGCCATTGTTCATGTTCTAGCATTCGGCATATGTTTTCTAAGTATTTGTACGGACTGCATCATTTGCATTTGACATTTTCGGCGTATTTATGATAAACAAAATGTGTGCATGCTTATAGATTAATACAACATATGATCTCCATAAGTGCCACAGACAACACTTAAATAGTGCCTCTAACGCCACCTCCAACATCATGTTTTCTTTGTGAGAAACACATTGATGCACATACTGCACAATGCAAACAAATATTTTACACTTTGGCACAGTAAATTGCTACTCTTCCCTGCGTCAGTGCTATGACAAAATCACGTATAGCAACGCTTTATACATAGTCCCCTTTGATTGTAAGCTCGTCCGTGACGGGGACTATGCCTGTAAAAAATTTACATTCAGTGCTGCGTACTGTGAAATGTAATGTCTATTTTCAAACTGATTTATTAAGATTTGTTTAGGTTTCTAGAAATTAAGAAAAAAAAAATATAGAGAGACATTACAAAAGAAACAGACAAATTATACACCCTTGAACTGTTAACTATGTTGCACATAAAATATAAACAATGTGCTTAAAAAGATACTGCATTGAAAGAAAAAATGAGATCAACTACACAGGTGTACAATGTATGTGTTAATTTAAGTACACAAGGCAAAGGAAAAATAGAGAAGCTGCTGCCTAGAAAGAGTAAATAATAGAACCCGCGACAGATCTACATTAGAAAGTCATTTTTTAAATCCTTCCCAATAACCGACCACATTTCTTGAAATATAGGTAATGTGGGTGATTTAACCCTATGAGAGCCGGCCCCTACAGCATTCAAATCACATGACGCTTCTCTGAAGCCATCATGTTATCCCCTTGTCACTCATGATAGGAGAGGAGTCATCCACCCTTCCATCCGCCATCAGTTCAGGATGCGAACTCCCCTAAGAAAACTAGCCTTTTGGAGGGAGGATGCCAGAACCCACGATATAGTAGCTATGTTCTAGGGCACTCAAATGGTTAATTGCAGCTACTCTTTTCATAACTTTTTATACTGAGAGAGCTAATGTCCACCGACCTGCGAGTGGAAGCATAGAATTCTTTCCAATTGATAAAAATAAATCTTATGGCTAGCAAAATTAGTCTATCAAAATGTTGTGGGTTTTTTTAAGAGATGGTGATATATTTTGTTAAATAACATATTCACAGTTTAGAGGAATTTAGTACAAGATAATGTTTTATTCCAAATTAACAGCCAAAATGTTTTTTCTGTTGGGGCAATAGAAAATAATATGACCTAAAGTACTAATCTCCTTGTTACAAGACCAACATAGATAGTCTGCAAGTGCAGTTAAATAAAGTTTTCTGGGAGTCTAGGTTGCTCTGTGCAGAAAGAAATATTGTGAGGGCGATACAGATTTAAACGTTTTGGCTGTATCAACAAAAATAGTTTACAATATTTTAAAAAAATAGAAGAGTGTGTATCTTTCCCCTGGCTTTTTATTATATTAATATGGCTAGATTTATAAATGTATGCGACCCTCCATGAGATTTTGTTTATATTCAACATAAATTCAGAGAGGGGATTTACAACATTAAGGTTAGGGAACTTCTTAATACAGAGTACTGTTTTGTAACCTATATTAATTTAACATGCTGTATGTGAAGAGTTCAAACCAAAGGAC
Source organism: Ascaphus truei (assembly GCF_040206685.1). NCBI lineage: Eukaryota > Metazoa > Chordata > Amphibia > Anura > Ascaphidae > Ascaphus > Ascaphus truei. The sequence goes on along the minus strand of NC_134486.1, from coordinate 79,114,875 downwards.
TCTTGTAAAGAATTAAGAGTTAATTTTGTTCCTTGACATACTAGATCCTTTAAGTATTAAATACCTACATTTACCCACATAGGCCCCCAATTATGTTTTTATTTTTTCAATTTTAGATAAAAATGTTATCCATATAGGTAATTGTAAAGAGTTGGGGGACATGGGATGAAAACATTGAACTAAATCCTATAAAGCCTTAGGCCTCGGGCATGGTCAGCGCTTACGCGCTGACCCATGCTGAGGCGTGCTGGTGCTTACCAGTGAGCCCCTACAGCTGCAATGAGAGCGGCTTTAGTAGGGGCTAACCTACGCTTCCGCAAGCGTGCGGAAGCGTAGGTCTTATACAAAATTTAGATTTGGAGCTCCCCGGAGTGCAGGGTTGGTCACGTGAGCGGTTCGCCCAATGAGGGCGAACCAGCTCCGTGACGTCACTGGCCCGCCCCCCGACACGCCCCCGGATGGCGCGCGGTCTAAGGCCAGGGAAAGCACCCGCTTTCCCTCAGCCTCCGCGCGCCTCAGCACGCAATCAGGAACCATGGACGCAGCCTTATGAAAGGCAATAAATATTGGATTCAACTCTGACCTTTCTAGGTAACAATGAAAAAGGAAAAACATTCTGTATAGAGGCCTGGACAAATCATGCATTTTTCTAATACTACCCTGTTAGCAGTTATCTGGATTAGGCTCCTGATCTAACCAGAGTGAAGCTTGATGAAGTAAGAAAGCTTCATGGTATAACTGGAAGTTTGGCACATTTTGTCCTCCTCCTTGTTGTTTATACAACATTAATTTCCCAAGTGCAATTCTAGGTGGTTTGTTAAACCAGATTAAAGGAGTTACAGTAACTAGTTTATTTATTTTAATAATCAATTAGTTGCCATAGAGAACAGGTAACATACTTAGAATACAATTAACTTTAAGCATAATTACCATTTTAAGAATGTCTATTCTGCTCCACCATGTTAGTTTTACAGGAGACAATTTCTCAATAAATGCTTTAAGAATAGATAAGATATTTTATTTTAAGGTATCAGAAGAAAATTATGAAAGGGTAATACTCAAACATTTAATACATTTTGAATCCCCCCTGTGATTAACAGTTTGACAGAAGGCAGAACACTCAAGCTATTTGTTTAATGGAAGTACCTCAGTTTTGTCCCAATTTATCTTACTGTATATCCAGATAATTTAGAAAGATGTTCAATTAAATTAAACTGGTGTTTAATTCAAATGTGTGGTTGAGATGTAAATAAAAGAATATAATCTGCATACAGAGAGAGTTTTGAATATATGTTATTAATCTGTTCATTACTCTTCATGGTATTTGCAAGGACTCTAAGACTAAAACATAAAGAAGGGGAGAAAGGGGGCAACCTTGGGGTGTGCCTCCTGTGTAACGAAAAAGAGGAGGAAATAATATTCGTTATTATCCTGGCTGTGGGGTTATTACTGTATATAGGATTTGTATATATTTAACTAGGTTATTTTACAAAACCATATCATTGTTACAGCTGAAAAAGGAAATGGCGATTCAACCCGGTGAAATGCTTTTTTTGCATCCAAAGACAGTGCTAAAACTGAACTTTTAAGATTGTTTGCATACTGAATAATGTTGCAAATATTTTTTGTACAGTCTGACCCGCATCTGTTCTTTATAAAGCCAACTGGATCCATATGTACACATTTTGGAACAACCGATTCTAATCTAGAAGCAATAACTTTAGCAAGGATTTTACTATCATCATTTATTAGAGATATAGGTCTAGAACTACTGTACTGCATAAAGACATCTTTGCCCGTTTCTTCTAAAATTATGATTAAAGGTTCAGAAAAGGCTTTCCAACAATAAACCATCATTTAAATATTTTACATTTGGACAGATAAACTTACTAATACTTTTTAAAAAGTACGCAAAAAAAACAGGCCTGATGCTTTAGAGCAGGGGTGCACAAACATTTCTTTTTGCGCCCCCATCCTTACCTGCTCTCTCGCTTCGTCGGTGTCATATGACGTCACAACGTCATGTGACGTTGCATTGCCATTTGACCCTGCAGCGTCATTTGACACCACGCTGTCATGGCGATACCGAAGAACCGGCTGAGAGCAGGTAAGGGAAGTTACAGAAGCCTCATGCCTCTCCCGCCATTTCATTTAAATGCCTTGGGGAAGAGCGCGGGGCCTCTGCAACCGCCACGCCCCCATAAAAAGAGAGGGGGCGCTCCCCCCAGTTTGCGCTCCCCTGCTTTAGAGGACTTAAGCAAATTAATATTTATTTATAAAACGTTTTACCAGGAAGTAATACATTGAAAGGAGTTACCTCTCGTTTTCAAGTATGACAAATACGTGGTTACAAATACATGGCTACATTAGGTGAACAGGGTTATACATTATATATAAAGACATTACATGAACAGTTAAAGCTAAAATATGTTATACTGTAGACATATGTAACAGTTACGGACCAGATTAATATGTGAGGCAACTTTAGTTTTGAAAGAACTTAGACTGGTGGCAGCAGTGAGAGTCTCCGGTAGACTGTTCCAGTTTTGGGGTGCACGGTAAGAGGAGGAGCGGCCGGATAATTTGTTGAACCTTGTTGTCAGATCTCAGGTGATAAGTGCTGCGTGTGGTAGGGGCGACGACCTTGTTCAGATATGGGGGTAGCTTGCCCAAGAAGTATTTGAAGGCAAGATAGGAAAGATTTACTTTGTGCTTCAAGTGATGGCCAATCTAGTTCTTTGAGCATTTCGCAGTGATGTGTTGTAGTTACATTGGAGGACAAAGCGGCATATTGAATTGTGGAGGGTGTCTAGTTTGCTACGGTGAGTTTGGGGTGCTGTGCCATATACTATGTTTCCATAGTCTATAATTGGTATTAGAATCTGCTGTGCAATGTACTTTCTGAGCAGAAGGCTTAGGCAGGATTTCTTCCTGTAAAGTACACCTAGTTTGGCATAGATTTTGGATGTCGGGGTATCAATGTGCAACCCAAATGTTAAATGGGAGTCAAACCATATACCTAGATATTTTAAACTAGTGACGGGCTAGAATGATGTTAGAGTTGGTTCTGTTCTGTACAGTACCTCTGTCATTGGAAACTTTAGAAATTTAGCCTTGGTCCCAAATACCATTGTTACAGTCTTGTCAGTGTTTAAAAACAGCTTTTGGGGGTGGGAAATCCAGTTTTAAAGTCTCAAAAAATCAGATTAAAGTACATGTTCAAGGTCGGAGAGGCTAGGACAGTGTGCATATACAGTAAGATTGTGTCATTCGCATACATGTGTATTGAAGCTCCCTTACAAGATGAATAACATTTTTTTCTACAGAAAGGGGTAATTCTTAGTGTTTTGTGTCCCATTGGGAGAAAAGCACTATTTGAAATAAAGTATATCAGAAAACTACTGCACAAATGATTTGTTAATTAATATGTGTTTGGAGATGTGTAAATTCCTTTTGTTGCATAGGTGGAACCCATCATTTGGACTGAATGAATTGAAGAACATTGTTTGATTACAACTTTAAATTATTTCAATCGACTAGTTTCACACTGTTTTTTTCACCAAAATGTTGTATGTTTTTGTGACTAAAGACTTTCAAGCATTTTTTTTTATTTTTTTTTTTTGTGCGCAGCTGTTTTTTGTGAATTCACATATTTAATTAAATACTGATTTTATGGTAAATTGTATGCTCATGAAACGTGGGCTGTAAAATTAACTGCCGTATTATATGGTAATCTGTTCTGCTTTATTCATTCTGCATCAGCAATGAAATTCAAATAAGCCTGTAGATGTAATTCCCTTTTATTTCAGGTAAACTGCTATTTGACTGAATTGTTTTCTTATTTAAAAAATGTACATAATATTCTCTCTCTTTTTAAATATATATACTAGCTGATATACCTGGCGTTGCTCGGATTTAATTTTCCCACTCCCCCCTCTCTGTCCGCTCACCCCTCTCTCTCCGCTCCCACCTCTCCCTCCCCATTCCCCTCTTTCTCTTCCCTCTTCCCCTCTCCCCCCCTTCCCCTCTTTCCCCCCCTCTCTGTGTCTCCCCCGTTCACAGCAATCCGGCCCCCCCCTGCACATGAATGCGACCCCCACCCCGTTCACAGCTCCGGTTCCCCCCCCCCGTTCATAGCTCCGGTCCACCATCCCCCCATTCACAGCTCCAGCCCCTCCCCCCCGTTCACATCTCCGATTCCCCCCCCCCCTTTCACAGCTCCGTTCCCCCCCTGTCTCAGCTCCGCCCCCCCCTTCACAGCTCTGTTCCCTCCACCCCCCTTCACAGCTCTGTTCCCCCATCCCCCCCTCCCCCAGTTCATAGCTCCGATCTCCCCCCCGCGGTCACGGCCTTTCCCCCCCTTCACATCTCCAATCCCCCCCCCCCTTCATAGCTCACCGGGGGGCGTGTGGGAGGTTTGTGATTTCTCCCCCCCCTTCAGAGCTCGGCGGCAGCGGCTCACTTTTGTGATTTCCCCCCCTTTCAGAGCTCACCGCCGGCGGCTCACTGGGGTTGTGCGGCAGCTGGCTCTGGTCGTCGTCCCCCCAGCTCCGAACATGCTCGACGTCACCCTGCCTTGCCCTCAGAGAACGCGAGAGCAAAGGCCCACCCCGTAGTCAGCCAATGTGAGAGCTTGACAGGCAATGACAGCCAATGAGATCGTGCACAAACACACAGACAAACATATTTTGAGTTTTATATATATAGATATATATGTATGTATATATGTATTTCATATTATTTTTAGTTCATTCATACCAAAGACTGCTAAAATGGATAATGGAAAGTAATGAAAACACAAAGAATCATATATCTATGATAGTCTTGTGTTAGGGACCTAATTTACGTTGGGGTGTGTTGTGATAATGGAGATCTATGGTAGTCATTATTGCAATTTCCTCCAACGCCCAAAACCACATGCAAATAGAAATCTCTGCTACCATAGATTAATGTAAAGATAATAATTACAGTACCTTTGTCAGCAAAGTAAATTAATAAGTAATTTGACACTAATTACTAATTTACAAGCCGATTTGTATGCACCCCGTTAAAAATATTGCCATCATATCACTGCAGTAAAATGCCTTTTTTTTCTCCTGCATTACTATATTTATTTCCATACTACTGTATGTACAGATATCACCAGTTGTTTCAATTCTTGACTTTTAGTTAATCTACCCCCTTGTGGTACGCATATTTATGTATCTGAGCTGAACCTTTTTAGCCACAAAGTAACATGCAGAATTTAACATTAAAAAAATGATTTATTAACCTTTATTGCATGTTGTGAAGCACAGCTGTAATTTACAAATTAGCAGACGTTATTATTTTCCATCATATATAAATATATGTTCTGGCTATAGTATGTGTCAAGGGGGGAAAAAAGAGTATTTTAATGCTTGGCATTTGCATTGCTTGGTTATTTTAAGTCATTACGCTAATTGCCAGCACAGTTGGATCCTTGCATTGTAACTAGAGATATTCAGAAGCCAGCATTTTAAACATTTTGCCCTTAGAGATTTACTTTAATGTGCAACATCTAGAAAGAAATAGAACATCAATTTAGATTGATCCATAGTACAGTGTTCTATATTTACTTTCAGCAAAATTGTATAGCTGCACAACATAGATACCCACGATTAACCCTTACTTTAATATGAAGGATTAATGTAAATCACTGGGGCATTTTGAAAGAGCAGAACGATGTGTATAAAATAGCAGATGTTTTGTATCAAGTTTTAAGTGAGGAATGCCTTTTTTTTTTTTTTTTTTTTAATTAAAACCTTTAGCAGCAGATTCCTCAAGCGCCTGTACAAGTTAGCGCACACGATTTGGCGTTAACCCCTATTGAATTGAATGGGAGTTGGCGGCATATCGGGTGCGCTAACCCATACTGACACTTGATGAATCTGCCCCACATTTAGGTATTCCGTATATATGAAGCCAGATTTACTGTTTTCGGTGCCGCAAGAAAACAAGTGTAAATCCCCGGCATTTATTTGCAATTTGTGGCTCCCTTATGGCTGCTGAGTATCCTAGGCGAAGATATTCAGTGCGCCACCTGCCAGATACATACTAAATTGCAATTACATAAATAACCGCACAAATAATTATACCGGCTGATCATAGCCGAGCCGCGGACAACAAAAGGCTTACACGGCTAAAATGTCTCACCCCACCCAAGTCACGTGGACCGTAGGTCTGGCTACATCTGTATGTGGCTTTTTCCGACAGTGGGTGAAGGTGTTCGGCTCTTACCTTGTCCCACGTGCAATTGCGCACATTTGGACGTTGGTATATAAAGCAATAAGAGGAGTTAGGGAGTTAGAGAAACTGATGCATGTCATTATGTATATTGCACACCTTGGAATCCTGGAATGCCTAGGGCAGGGGTGCGCAAACATTTTCCTCTGCGCCCGTCCTTCCTGCTCACACCCCCTACTCCCGCTTACCTGGTCTCCGGCATTTCTGATGTCACGACGACATGTACCGTGGCAAAGCTTCGCCAGAAGCCGTCTGAGACGAGGTAAGGGAACTTAGAGTCCTTGCGTACTCTCCCGACATTTAATTTAAATGCTTTGGGTTCGAGTGTGGCGCCTCTGTAAGCGTTGTGCACCACCCATCCGGTAGAAAATCTCGCCCCCCCCCCCCAGTTAGCACCCCTGACCTAAGGCATAAATCTCTTGCACTATAATTGTAACTCGTGTAAAAATCTTGATTATTATGCTTATTACGTTTGATGCAGGCGCAAGCAAAATCAATAATTTCAGGCTTGAGGTCACAATCCTCTTTCTGGATCCTGTCATAGAGGATAAAATAATGTTTCCAATTTTAAAACTAGATGGGAAATTAAAAGAATTGTATGTGCGGTGGAAAGGTGTTCAAGTGCAATATAATTTGTCATTAAAATAATAATAATTTAAAAAAATACTGTATACCTCTCTCCTACATTTTAACATAAGGTCGGTAATGGTTTTCTATTTTTCTTTAAATAATATGATAAAAATAAAACATTGTGCTCCCTAATCTTGCATTAACTATTTAAATACTATATATACCATGTATTTCTTATATTAGTAATTTTTCATTAGTTAATGTTCAATATTTTCTATACCACATCATTTATTTCCCCATAGACTGAAATGGAAAGCAGTGACTTGACATTATGCCCTCTCTGTCATACAGACCATATTAGAGGAACAAGACGCTCATATTATAGTCTTTGTAGCGATGATTTCCAAAAAGGCTCACATGTGGTATTGCCCTCAGTAATGAGGTGTTATTGTTGAATAAATCAAAAATCCCTATTTAACGCAGAGTCCATGGTAGGTGCATACGTGCAGGCGCGCGCTAGTGGCTTCACGCGTGTCTCCAGCTTAAAGGCCGTTCTATAGTGTGTGCGGCCGTGCGCGTGCCTGTGCGAACATGCGTGCACGTGCCGCACGCTTTTTGTGTGTATGCTGTGAGCGAGTGAGGTACTGTGTGTGTGTGTTATAAATATGTTTGAAATTAATAAATAAATACGTTAATAAATTATTTATTAATTGTACATAAACACATACACACATAAATACATACCTACATTTCAGCGGCAGTAGCGTCGCAAATTCATTATTTTCTTCATCTTCCCCCCTGTCGGCCGGTTCCACGCACACTACCGTGTGCGCGCGGCACCATTATATTATATCCTATTATAAAATGGCTGACTAACCTTAGCCAACTATAAATGCCGCGCACGCACACGGCGTAGCAAGCGCACGCACTGTAGAACAGCCCTAAGCGATTTGTGCACTCTAATTGGACGTGACGAGGGGGCGTGACGTGACGGGAACTGGTCCACCCTCATTGGGCGAACCGCTCACGTGACCCGGCCGTCGCACGAGGAAACAAATTCATCTGTTTCCTTGCATATCGCGAACAGCTTGATAGAGGCACATCATTTTGATCGCAGTTACGGTCGCGAAAACCATGAATGCGGCTTTACACACGCATGCGCACACCATACGCAAATTCATTATTTTCTTCATCTTCCACCCTGTCGGCCGGTTCCACGCACACATACACACACACATATAGACGCGCACACACTTATATGCACACACATATAACACACACAATAACAAGCAAGAAAAGACTTGCATTTAGCAAAATTTACTAAAAGAGACACTCCATGTATATATTTAAAGAACCTTCTCGAGATACTTACTATTGAAGTTACTGGCATTACTTACTGGATCAATAGTAGCATAGTCCATATGCTTTGAATTGCATAATTTAAGACGATTAAAAGGTTTCCAAGTGCTGCTCTACAATAGTTTTCACTAGATATGAAACATGGAGTATTTTTAAAAACATTTATCAAGTGCACTGGAGTATTGGGTTACATTTGTTTTAATTTTATCGAGATTACAAATGGATATAATCATAAACAAATTAAATGTATATTACATTTAGGGTATTAATAATATGCTTCTTACAGTATATAGGTACTGAGTGTATGCTGTGCTGTACATAAGAATTTTGCAGCATTCTCAGAAGAATTTACAATCTACTGTAGTTTTGGTGAATAAGGCACAAGAAATAAAGTGATTTATCCAAAGTCACAGGGAGCCGACACTAGGATTTGAGCCTGATTTGTCTGCTTCAAAAGCAGTTACAGTACCACTGAGCTACTCATTCAGTCCCAGCTTACTTTAAAACTTGAAAAAATACTAGCTTTTTAGCCAATTACATTTGCAGTATAAACATAAATGTTACTTTAATACTGTGTATAGCAGGGGTAGCCAACTCCAGCTAAAGGGCCTCCAATAGGTCAGGTTTTCAGGATATCCCTGCGTCAGCACAGGTGGCGAAATCAGTGGCTCAGCCACTTGTGCTGAAACCTGACCTGTTGATGGCACTTGAAGACTGGAGTTGCCAGTGTATGGTATACTGTCAAATGAAGTGCAGACATTTTACTGATCATTCAGAACCATTCTAAAACTTTGCTCTCATTTTATATAATGGTCTGCAGCATTGTAATTTACCCTATACATTTGTAGAAAAGAATTGCTTGAAAATATAGCATGTGTCTCAAGTTATCTTGTGTAGAAAAAATAAAAACAAATAGCTCATGGACTTTAAAAAAACATCTTCTTATTCATATGCTTTACATAGTATTTACATTTCATTACAACTGTAGACTTCATGTTAAGTAGGTGTTTGAAGATCTCACAAAAAATGCTTCTGCTGTAATAATCACTTTGCTTTCTTGATACACAAGTTGCCGGTATATATACACCTGCTAGAACCTTTTATATTCAGTGTATCACATTTTAGGTATATAATTTGAACCTGAGAACTAAAAAAAATATTTAACTTTTTATTTTTGTAGGCAAAAGTGTTTTGGATGATGAGAGTGATGATGATGGGGCGCATAACGACTATGACCTGGATGATAGCTTTATAGACGATGAGGAGGAGGAAGATTTTGACATCACTGATGAAGACTCAGACTGGATGCCAGAATCGGAGGAAAGAGACGCTGAAGACGTGAAAGTGCTTTTAAAGGAAGCCAAAAGATTTGTTAAAAACAAACATTAATATATTATTGCCACTTTAGAAAAGTCTGCAAAATATCTGGGTGTATGAAACTGCTTTAATAAATACAAATCATAGATACTTAATTCTGCAGTGAGTATGGATAAGGCTTCAATGCTTGTATTAGCCAACCCCCAAAAAACTTTTTGTTTTAATATGAATGTTTTTCCTTTTTAAACTGAATAAAAATTATATTCTTAAAATATCAGAACTTCGTTTACGGTAAATTGCAACTTATTTCTGCAACCATAAAGCTTGCAGAAAGCCGCAGGGCAATAGTAATATGTTCTTCCTAATGTGTTCATGTTAATAAGATCATTTTTCTACTCTACAGTATGTAATAATTGAACTATAAACATACAGGCTCTTGTGAAATTCGGTAGTATTGCAATCATTTTTTTGTTTACTTTTCCAACCTATTTTATTATTTTATTTGTCTTGGAAGTTGACGATGATGATTATTTTAATTACTGTATAATCTAAGAATGTAACATTATTTTAAGTAATAATCCCCGAAGAACAGGGCATTACTGGCCAATAAGTTGGAAGAGTTGAAGGCCCGAGGCGAAGCCGAAAGTACTTTAACCCAGCCAGGGCATTATTGGCCAGTAATGCCTTGTTCTGAGAGGATTATTACTATTATAGGCTAAATGTAGGCTTATTTTGTTTTTTTAATTTTTTTCATAAAAAAAGTTAGACACTTTTGCAACCTCCCCTATACACTTACAAAACACATTGCAGCCCCCCCTCTGCACCCACAAAACACACACTGCAGACACACACACACACAAACCAACAAAGCAGACTCTGCCACCTCTACATCCATAAAACACACACCAGCAGCTCCCCCCTACACGAACTGCAGCCCCCCCTGCAGACACACACCAACAAAACACTCTGCACCCTTCCTCCACCCATAAAACACACACACAGCAGACACACACCAACAAAACAGACTGCTACCCTCTCTACACCCACAAAACACCCACACACCAATAAAACACTCCGCTGACCCCCTTTACACCCACAAAACAAACACCTTTCCCCTCACTCTCCTGTGCGGAGCACTCTGCAGGCAAGGTGGGGGAGGAGTCAGTGCCTTGCTGGTGCCTCCTGTCCAATCACCTCCGCTGTCTGAGAGATGATCTCACTCTTTGTGAATGAGAACTGAAAGCTGGTTGGCTGAAAAATTTGGCAGGGCATTACTGATTGTTTAATACATGGAATTTTAACCAGAGAGCAGGAATTTCAATAATGCCCGGAATTTACCAGCTTTAGCCAATAATTGTAATTAAATATATGCAATAAACAGACATATTTTAGAGTTTCTCGTTTTACGCTCTATTTATTTAGGACTTGGATATTGTTACTTTGCTCATAAATACTTATTTGTCTATTTTCTATATAGAGAATGGGACTTTTGTAGTCCAAATGGTGCAACAGATATATTCACAGGTATTTTATAATAATAAGTCCCATATGCTCGGATATATTTTCCTTAATCTTGAAATATAAGTGGAGTTAATAGTGTTCCATTAAACTTGATAGCCATAGTCAACCATTTAATCTGTTCACAAAGTGTGACCGCCCTAAGTCTGCAAATGTATAGAGTGGGATTTATAGGGTATTAGGGGAACATAACACCAAAGGCTGAGAGTTCCCTTTTCTCCTACCACACTCACAAAGTCACAGAACAGTATTAGTTGACATAATCAAGGAACAATTTCAAATGTAATAGTCCACTCACTTGCTTGATTGTAGAGTGCTGTACCTCAGTAAGCAATCCATGCAGGCGTGCTTCCAGCTTGATTGCAGAGTATAGGTGAAGAGCCTCTAGAGAGGAAAGATGGAGCACAGCGCCGGGACAAAAAAGCAGGATCCACCACACCATAGGTTAATCTAATTTATTGGTATATAGGGGGAGACACCATAAACCGGCAACCACTACTCTGACGCGTTTCGGGCTGAGCCCTTTGTCAAAGAGACTCTTTGAGTAGTGGTTGCCGGTTTATGGTGTCTCCCCTTATATACCAATAAATTAGATTAACCTATGGTGTGGTGGATCCTGCTTTTTTGTCCCGGCGCCGTGCTCCATCTTTCCTCTCTAGAGGCTCTTCACCTATTTTCTATTTAGTATACTCCTGTTAGATTTAACTCTACATACCAGAGTGAAATAAACTGTTAGATATTTGCATAACGTATCCTGCACATAACACACAGATTCTTCAAAGCAATATAATTGTTAATAATACAAATTGTACTGCACCGACACACTTTATTCGAGCAAATGCCCAGTTTGTACCTGGCAGATACCTGGAATGCGCCGCTCCTCACCTCTGACAAGCCCCGTTGTGTTTGCCTTCCCAGCCTGGGTTCATGCCTGGCTGACGGGCGGCTGATCTGTTAAATGATAATGATTAGGATTTAATAGGCTGCAATGCTTCGCGTGTCTACCAGATGGCATAAATTCATGAATTGTAATGCAGTATATATATATATACTGTGCAGTATTGCAGCCAGTGGGAATAAAATGCTTCAATCCCTGCCTAGAAAATACCTCAATGCACTCGGGCAGAAAACAGTCACAAACCTCAATACACCCGGGTATACCCGAATTCGTGGGACTAGCCGAGCTCGAATAAAGTGTGTCGCCAGTGTACTTTCAAAGTATGTTTAAGTTTGACATTTGGAAGTACTATGTTTAAGAATGAGAACAGATAATGTGGATGAATTTCAATTAACATCACTCTTCCATGTGATTTCCTAAACAATTTTGTAGCACAGTTGTCACCCAATAAACATTTACTTTGCTACATTTTGGGAGTGTGTTTTAGAGTTGCTAAATGAATATACATTAATAAGGAGACACATAGCAGACATTCTATCGCATCCCACTGAGCAGGAAGCTCATACTTGTTTGTGTAGTCAAGTTTATTCTTGCGGACTCAAAACTGCTTATTTGTTTATAGGAAGTCTTCCATTAATCAATTAGTATTGAGATATAAAAAGCAGTTATAATCATTGGCATTACAGAGCTTTAACTTTAAGATGTATCGCCAGTAAAGTGAGACACCCTACATTATTATTATAGCCCAGGTCCCCCGTAAGTCCCTTACCTTCCGACGCGTGTGCGCTAGGCAGCGGAGGCAGGGAACAGGCATCGCCATGTTGAAGTTTCACATGCACGCGCAGAGAGGAGCGGCAGGGCGGCCATCACCCAGAAGGCTATGTATGGGGCAAGGTACCATATGCTACACCACAGCCAATAGGGCCTACAGATACCCTGCACCGGAGACTTGCTACTTTGCGCGTGCTGGAGACCACGGGAGTCGGAGCTGGGACGAGGAAGGGGTAGGGTGTGCATGTGCAGGGTGTCCGTGACCCCTGCACTAGGCCAGAGACCCCTTAGGCCCTGGCTCCCACATAGATTGTGGCTGCGCTAGAGACTTGCCCTTAGGGACATTGCCCGCTTAGCACCCCAGTTCAGGGACACAGCCAAGACGCTGTTGCGGACTGATGGCCTGGGACCAGACCACCCTATTGAGAGACTATCTGCAAAGGTGATACACTCCTCGCGGGAGGGCACCCCACGTGGAGGCGGACGCCATCGCTGACCACCAGCGTCGCTGGATCCGAAGATTGTATCCTTCTGGGTGTCGGAGCACACGGCAGGTACTACAAGTGCACCAACTATAAACACGTTAGTGGGGGCAGCGCTGTCTCACACATTTGGGCGGGAGTTGATACTCGACACCCGAGTGTATGGGTGCCCAAGGGCCCCTCAGGACTTTGTGGGACGATATCGCCAGTGTGTGGACACAGGGTTGGTGGTTACTGGAGGGCACGGTCATGCGTGACAGTGCGGAACTGTATATATATGTTCAGTATTCTTTGCATGCAGTAAAACTGTTATACATACTATTGCATGTTTTATTGTATGGGGTTCCTGTAACCGGGTTATCCCACATAGTAGGATCCCGTAAAGGTGGAGGCGCTACCGATTACCGACTCGGGTACACCGCAGGCTCCCAGCAGCGGAGGCTCAGGCCTCCTGTGAGCCGCAGGTAAAGCAGCACATACACCGTAGCCGCCATATCTCCCAGGGGTTGGGGGGATATGCGCTACATTATTACTATCATTTAGTTATTTATTAAAATGTTTTACCTGGAAGTAATACATTGAGAGTTACCTTGTTTTCAAGTATGTCCTGGGCATAGTTAAGATGACAAATAATACATGGTTACAAATACATAGTTACATTAAGTGAACAGGGTGTACATTACATACAAGACATTGCATGCACAGTTAAAGATAATATATATTATAGGCATATGTAACAGTTACAGACCAGATTAAAATGTGAGATGCTGTACGGAATATGTTGGCGCAATATAAAAAATAATCGGGTTGTAGGTCGATGAAACAAATATGTAACAAACATAAGCACACATTGTTACAGTAGGTAAGAAGGGCCCTGACCAAATAAGCTTACAAACTATACTGTAAGTGAAGGGAAGTGGAAACATACTGCAAGACACTGGGATAAGAAGGTTGGTGTGTTTCAGAAGAAACAAATGGGATTATGCGGAGGTAGGTATGTGTATAGATGGAAATTCTTCAATATGCATCTGAAATATTTTACCCAACCTCATAATAGAGGAGCTGTAATGACAGCAAATGGTGACACTCTTTGGCTAACGCCTTTGGGGAAACTTGAGTGTTCTGTCCCCGAGATTCTTTGGTAGAAATGAAACGGCAGCATAGCACACAGTACCTCACGGCAGACATGCAGGTGGAAGGGGCTGATCAAGTCCAGGTGGTCTTTGAAGTGTTTCTCTTCCTCATGCTGTTAACCCCGTCCATGCGGGCTTTGGCTGTGCTTATAGTGCCGGCGACACAACGTCACGGGAAAACAAATTTATTGCCGCCGTCGCGTGCACTTTTAGTAAGCGCGACGCTGGCGGCGCAAATTTCTGAAGCCTGTCAAATTTGATTTTCAGAGGTTGTCGCCACATGTGACAGCCTCTGAACCAATCAAAGACCTGGTCGCCCACAAAGCAAATTACAACATTCGCTAGCGGCGACGGGTGACGTCATGTCGCATTGTACGCACTATAAGCGCGGCCTTAGTGGACAGTGGCAGTGAAGGCATATTGGGGAGCCTCTCTTAGGGAGATGCCTTTGGGGCTATGCTGTCGCCTAACTAGGCAAGATGAAATATGCTTACACTAAACTGAAAGACTGATTTTTGGACCACTGACAATGTTTTGCTCTACATACGAAATTACATTTAGCTTTGTAATGCTTGAACAATTTAGATTTTTAGAGATCAAAATGTCAAATGACTTTTAAGCAATGTGAACACTAGCAAATGTAATATTTCTCTAAACATTTCATTGTTCTTTTAGGGTCACAAAGTAAAACAAAGAAATATTTATTTAGTATTTGAAAATGACCTAAATAATCCTTGGTATATGTGTGTGTACTGTAGTTAAAATGATCACTTAATTGACTTTTGTTGGCATTTCATAATGTGGCCTTATAGGAAAGCAGTTGTGCATTGGAAGAGCTTTGCTAGCAGAATGCCTGTTTATCATTCTAGTAATTGCAACTGATGACTTGGGTAGTAAAAAGATTTTCCTGCAACATTTTTTTCTTATGAACATATTGTACAAGTTGTAAGAATAAAAAACAAAAGGGGTAATTGGCATGTTTCTTGTGTGTCTTTTTAGAAACACTTTTTGCATGAATTTCATTTTGCACAATTTACTGTGTGTAGCTCTGCTTGCCACTGTGTTAATTAATTTTTACATAAATAATGTAGAATTTACTATAATTTGGCAAGATATGTATAAAATATATTTGTAAAAACATATATATTTTACACAGTTACTGCCATTATTTAAGTAATAATCCCTGAATAACAGGGCATTAATGCCCAATAATGCTCTGGCTGGAAGAGTGGGCCTTTAACCCAGCCAGGGCATTATTGGCCAGTAATGCCCTGTTGTTCTGAGCGGATTATTACTATTATAGGCTAAATGTAGGCTTTTTTTTTTTTTAATTTTTTCATAAATAGAAGATAGACACTTTTTTTTTTTAATTCAGATTTTATTGAAGTTTTCCGCCATATAACAAGACATAACTTTGTATTCATATGGATCACACATGTTATACACCAGGCCTGCACAACTCCAGTCCTCGAGGACCGCAAACAGGACAGATTTTCAGGATATCCCTACTTCAGCACAGTTGGCTCAATTAGTGGCTCAGTATTAAGCCAGCTGTAAGAAAAAGAAAATTTGAACCTAAATCACTTTTGTAGTCATATAGATTTTTGTCGGCATGATTGTCTACATTCTTTTGCTTTTACTGCAAGTTTATTCAAAGGAAATTGTACATACACACAGCCCCACTCTATATACACATACACTCTGCAGCCCCCCTCTGTACACACAAACGCACTCTCCAACCCTCCGTCTATATACACAAACACACTCTGCAGTCCCCCCTACACCCTCTGCAGCCCCCCCTCCTCTGAACCCACAAAACACACTGCAGTCCTCCTCCACCCTCTACACACAACACACACAGCAGCCCCCTGTTAACCCACAAAACTGCAGACACACACACACAAAAACACTGCTGCCCCCCTCTACACCCACTGCAGCCCCTTGTAAACCCACACACTGCAGACACACACAACACTCTGCACCCCTCCTCCACCCACAAAATACACACTTGTCACGCTGTGCTCACCACAAACTAGGCGGGACCATGGTGCTGAGGTGAGAATGGATATGACGCCACCCAGAGCCACGAGGGCGCGTCTTCAGTGTAGGTTGGTCTGGATCGCTGGGTCAGAATAGGAGAGGTACGGATAGTAGTGGGTACTGTTATCCAAGTCCGGGGTTGGAGAGGGGAACGTAGTCGTTGTACCGTAGGCCAAGGTCGGGAGCGGAGTAGTCATTTGCCGTAGCCAAGTTCTGATGCCAGGAGTAAGGAGTAGTCGTTGAGGAAGCCGGGTCGGTATAAGGGAGAGCACTGGAAAACAAGACAGGACAGGACTAAGGAGACAGATAGTGATGAGAACAGCAACTGGTTCTATGCTCAGCCAAAGTGCTAGTGGCACAGCTGAGCATAGGTAGGAGAGGGCAGCCAGTGGACAAGCTGCAGCATGGAGTTGTGGACTGGGTGAAACAGTGATAGGCTGGATTGCAGGTGCAAGGAAGGTCTCTAATAGCAGGGAGGCTGCCAGCTATTGAGCAAGTTGATACACGAAGGGTGAGGGAGTGTGTCCTAGACTGTATGGTGGTGATCAGCAATTGCTTGAAGATATAAACCGCCAGGTAGCCAAGCTTGAGTAGACAGGGAGAAAAATGGAATGGGGAGGGGGATGAACAGAAAGGGGCCAATGGTGCAGTGAATCACAAAACACCTTTATTACATTAATAGTATAATAAAAGCCCCCCTGAGGGCGCACTCACACTCTGTACTGCCACTCAGGAGACATAAAGGTATCTTTGCAGCACAGTGCTGCCCGGTGTGCACTCGATCCGTCTCTATCCGTCGCACACGATCCCCACAAGCGGCCGCTGGGGTTCTCGCGCGGTTTGGCTAGAGTCAGCGTCTGACGTCACTATCTACCGGAAACAGATTTCCTCCTCTCCTCTACAATTCCATTCTACGCGTTTCGCAAGATAGGGTAACTTGCTTCGTCAGGAGTTTGTCAGTTCTTCCCCTGTCTACTCTAAAATACACAGCACTAGTCTCCTATTGGCTAGTAGAAAACTAGGGCACATTTCTGCGAACGACTGATTCTACAACCATGTATAGAACTCAGGATTGGAAGTATGTGCCTAAAGGAGACACCAAAAGATCCCTTTTAAAAGGCGCACAGCAAAACCTTATAGTATAATATGGTCAGGGGTGAATAAATGTGTGCATAAAAATAAAAAAGTTTTATTAAATGTCTTTATTAAAAATCTTTATACAAATGGTATTGTGTAATGTGTGCATAAAAATAAAAAAGTTTTATTAAATGTCTTTATTAAAAATCTTTATACAAATGGTATTGTGTGGTGTAATGTGTATAACATAGATAAAATAGACTAGGAGAGTCTATAGTACTACTCAGGTACCCTAGTAGCTACCAATAATGAACAATGCTATATATTTACTGCTGGCAGTTGATAGCTGAAAATTCTGCAGAGTGGTGCTATTTTTATTTGTAGGATTATTTGCTGCACATACTGTATAGCGCAGTGTATTGATCAACATCATGCACATTGGAGCAAAAATAGTCAGGTAAGGTGTAAAACACTACGGTGGAAATTCAAAGTTTTACTTATAAACTTGGAGCAAATGCACTGATACAAAGAGGATAACAGTGTAGCAGTAGTGTAGTGACTGCTACACTAACTGTTATCCTCTTTGTATCAGTGCATTTGCTCCAAGTTTATAAGTAAAACTTTGAATTTCCACCGTAGTGTTTTACACCTTACCTGACTATTTTTGCTCCAATGTGCATGATGTTGATCAATACACTGCGCTATATGCGCAGCAAATAATCCTACAAATAAAAATAGCACCACTCTGCAGAATTTTCAGCTATCAACTGCCAGCAGTAAATATATAGCATTGTTCATTATTGGTAGCTACTAGGGTACCTGAGTAGTACTATAGACTCTCCTAGTCTATTTTATCTATGTTATACACATTACACCACACAATACCATTTGTATAAAGATTTTTAATAAAGACATTTAATAAAACTTTTTTTATTTTTATGCACACATTACACAATACCATTTGTATAAAGATTTTTAATAAAGACATTTAATAAAACGTTTTTATTTTTATGCACACATTTATTCACCCCTGACCATATTATACTATAAGGTTTTGCTGTGCGCCTTTTAAAAGGGATCTTTTGGTGCCTCCTTTAGGCACATACTTCCAATCCTATATGTACACTCTCTTGGCAGCACGCTAATACCACTTAGGGGTTTTTTTGAGCGAGGTTTTTCTCCACAGTAACATGTATAGAACTCAGTAATAAACAGTGTAGTCTGCATTGTGTTTAGTTAATTGCAATACATCCAGCAAAAGTTGCCTGACTCCTTCAATAATGTATACATTAATTTTTTAAGCCATTACGCCACCTCGTTACAATAAATGAACTAGAAATACACACATTAACTCTCCCTATTATATCATTAAATAAACAGGTTACCAGATGGTACCATACATTACATACATGATTTAATACATTACAAACTGTATATAAAAATATAAACGCTAACACTTTACAATCTATTAAATACTATATACCAGTAAATGATATTTGTGACAGAATTGAGCCATTTAATACACATCCTATCCACTATCTAGATAGGAGTACGTGATGTTCGTGTTGTTTATTCCCTCGGAAAGAATATATGTAAAAGAAGACATAGTTAGTATCGTAATAGCATTTCATTCTAAGTTGAGGCAATGACTCTCTTCAATCCTTTTGGCATATTAAAAGTACACATAAGTTTAATTCAGTTAATAATACTTGACCAGTATAATTAAAATGTTATATATAGCTCAAGCAGACTTGTGGTCAAGATAAAACCACATTAAAAAAAACATATTACCCGAGGTGTATCACTTAAAAATTCAAATACATAAAAAAATACATAAAAATGTATAGAAAATAAATAAAGAATATATACATAAATTAACGCAAAAATGTCCGAAGCATGTAAAAATAGATATCAAAATATATACCAAATGTTGAGAATTTACATTATAATCAAAGATATTGGAACCGCAGACTATTCCCCATTATACAATTCTTATTATAAGAACATTATATCAAAAATTAGAGGAAAGGTGTGTTATCACCACTACTCTCTAACTAGAAGCTCATTGATAGATGCACTCCGGGACTATTAAAACATAGCCTTTATTAAGTATCAAATTAAAATAAGGTCTACATGCATGAAAGTCATAATATATAACAGATGTAATTAAAATGGGGTGGGAGTGAGGTGAGGTTGGTAGGGTAGAGCTGAAGGTGTATTGCTAAGTGTATATTAACCTCCAATTAGGAAGGGTAAGTATGCAATGTCATCACCTAAAGACACCTATCGTAGATAGGGCAATTGTACCTCATGAGTGCCTCTGTCTGTATTGCTAAGATGTATAATGCTAGTACAGGTACTGCTGCGGCCGAGTTTATTCGAGCATTTGCCCGTTCTCGGCCGCAGCAGTTACCTGGCGCGCGCCGGAGGGTGCCGGGCGCGCGCCGAAGCAGCGGAGGAGAGGCCCGCCGATCGCGGCTTCCCCCTCTCCTCTCCGGGTCCGCCGGGTCCCCCGGAACCCCCTGCCGCCGTCCCCCACATCGCGGGACACCAGGGCTCCCTCGGGGAGCCCTGGACGTGCGTGCAGGGGGCGCAGGCACCCGATGACGCGTGACCGCGCATCGGAGACGCGCGGCACGCCGAGGGGCTGCCACTTGCAAGCCGGGAAATCTCCCGGCTTGCGGTACTGGCCACACTGCAATAAAGTGTGTCGCCAGTGTATAAGGTGCAGTCACTGGCACAGCATACCGATCAAACCAACCTACTGCACCGACACACTTTATTCGAGCAAATACCCAGTATGTACCTGGCAGATACCTGGAATGCGCCGCTCCTCACCTCTGACAAGCCCCGTTGCGTTTGCCTTCCCAGCCTGGGTTCATGCCTGGCTGACGGGTGGCTGATCTGTTAAATGATAATGATTAGGATTTAATAGGCTGCAATGCTTCGCGTGTCTACCAGATGGCATAAATTCATGAATTGTAATGCAGTATATATATATATACTGTGCAGTATTGCAGCCAGCGGGAATAAAATGCTTCAATCCCTTGCTGGAAAATACCTCAATGCACTCGGGCAGAAAACAGTCACAAACCTCAATACACCCGGGTATACCCGAATTCGTGGGACTAGCCGAGCTCAAATAAAGTGTGTCGCCAGTGTATATTGCTTCACGTGGAGCCAACCTGTTGTAGTAGCCTAGATCAGGTGTGGAATATATGGCAGACCCAGATGGAATAACAGATCAATAGTTTTGCTCATAGACCACAAATCAATGTAGGGTAATAACTCTTTCACACTATAGTGTATACACAGAAGTCTCAACACAATCATATGTTGGTGGTATGTGGATTGAGCCTGTGCAGGACAACAGCTCTGCACACTATGATGTGATCAGTCAATATATAACTACAAATAGATTGAACAATGACATATAGAGAAAATTCCCTGTGTGCTGTAGAGATAACTGTCGCTGCAGAGGAAAAATAAAAAGCTGACAGTCCACTGTTTAGAAAAGTGAAGATTTGAGAAGGTGATCAACCACCTGTTCTTGAATTTTCCTCAAGGTGAGTGCCAGGTCCAAGAATGTATTTCTACCCAGATATGGGTCTTTCTCATTTTGAAGTGTATCACACACACATAAAGACATAACCCCCTCAACCAGAAAAGAAACCAGCATTGAAGATCTCTAAGGCTGGGGCCATGGTGCCGCAGACCGTGTGGACACGTCCGCATGCTGAGCGAACAGACTGCCTTAAGGCAGTGTTTGTGTCCATGTGGCGTGCGGTCGCGTACGCGTGGATGCTGGAGGGGGCGCGCGTTGTGCAAAAAAATCAGTTCAAACTGATTTCTTGGCGTGACAGGCCGGTCACGTGAGCAGTTCGCCCAATGAGGGTGAACCAGCATCGTGACGCCCCTCGGCACACCCCCAGAGCACGCCCGGTACGGCCCGTCGACCATGCCCAGGGAAAGCACCCACTTTCCCACAGCCTCCTCGCGGCAAAGGCACCATGGCCGGGGCTAACTTGTCACACAGAAAGCTGTCACAGGGGGAGGAGCCTGAACCTTGCGAGCATTCGTAGAAATTACCTGCACAGTCTTTTTCATATTTGGCGCCAAACCAGCCATCACAGGGGCATCAGCTGTGTATTGGCTGTGCTGCTGTGGAGACGAGGCTGTGCTGACGGCAAGAGACAACTGCGCTGTGAGGCCACGAGATTGGCCTATTGAAATGGACGACCCAGACGGACACCATTACAGTACTGAATGGTCACAGTGATCGGAGAGCACAGCGGTTCATGCGGTGGACCCTTAAGGTAAAACTGTAAGGGCCAACTTCTCCCAGGACCCAGCTGGCCCAGGAGCTTAGCTTCTATATTATGCCAGGGATGGCGAGACACCACAGATTTTAACTACTAAAAAGTTGCCTCTTGGTCACTGACGGAGTGTGTCATTATTCTAGACAGTACATGGATTCACAATATATAAAGTAAAGTAAATTTGATAGTAAATTTATGAAGGACATGGCATCAGTGACCACCTAACTTCATTTGATCACTCCGGTTAGAGGTCAATGAGAAACTCAATATGGGGCTCACTTTTGAATTTTGAAGTTTACTCTGCATGGTAACCACCTAAGGGACTTCACTGGTATCGGTGGGACCACACTACAATGGGTTGCATCGTACGTTCAGGGCTATGGGGTCCCATGTGTCACCAGTGCGGCCTGTTCCATTTTGGGTTCCTCAAGGGTCGGAGCAGTTACCACTCCTGTTCAACATATATAGATAAGATCGCTGGTCGAGATCATCTGGAAGCATGGTCCGAAGTGCCACCAGTATGCTGATGACACCCAGATCCATCCAGTAACCGACAGTGAAAGTATGAAACTGACTAGAGTTGAGAACCCTGAGTGTAGGTATATATATATATATTTATATTAAACCATATGGGTACCAGGAGGTTTAAAATACAAAACAAAAAATTATTTATTAAATATTAATGGGTACACATCTATCAAAAATTGTATATCTAATTTAAAAGTAATCTAAAATCTCTAAAGAAAGTGATGACGGAGTAGGTCGGCAAACACGGTGAGGTGTATGGGTATATAGCAGTAGGGGTTTATACAGTACAATCACGGTGGTCCCATATGTAAGTGACACTGCCTATAGACCCTATAGTATAGGTCTGTAAGGTGTAATTCGGCGGTATGCTAGCTAAATTAGCCTATGTGCACACATGCCTCTGTATCACAGGGACTCACAGATCGGCGTCACTGAGCAAATAGCAGCTAAATATCCCTCGTTTATATACTCCTCATAGTGGAGGGATAGTACTCTAATGAGTATGCTGTGTGTAAACAGTGCGCCGTATATCACCCATATCCGAGTTATAGCTCTTAGATCACCGGGGATGCCTCATGCTCCGTCTCACGCTCCACAAAAAAAGGGTGTTAGGCGACGCACAGACTGATGACGTCAGCCGGTTTTTTTCGTGGAGCGTGAGACGGAGCATGAGGCATCCCCGGTGATCTAAGAGCTACAACTCGGATATGGGTGATATACGGCGCACTGTTTACACACAGCATACTCATTAGAGTACTATCCCTCCACTATGAGGAGTATATAAACGAGGGATATTTAGCTGCTATTTGCTCAGTGACTCCGATCTGTGAGTCCCTGTGATACAGAGGCTTGTGTGCACATAGGCTAATTTAGCTAGCATACCGCCGAATTACACCTTACAGACCTATACTATAGGGTCTATAGGCAGTGTCACTTACATATGGGACCACCGTGATTGTACTGTATAAACCCCTACTGCTATATACCCATACACCTCACCGTGTTTGCCGACCTACTCCGTCATCACTTTCTTTAGAGATTTTAGATTACTTTTAAATTAGATATACAATTTTTGATAGATGTGTACCCATTAATATTTAATAAATAATTTTTTGTTTTGTATTTTAAACCTCCTGGTACCCATATGGTTTAATATAAATATATATATATATACCTACACTCAGAGTTATATATTAGTTGAGTGCAAACCTATGGGATCTCCTTTTGTTGGTCACCTTTTGACCAATCCTATCCACTTGTTAACAATCCCTTGCACCACTTTTTATCTTAGCATTTGATTATTAAGGTGAGCAGTGTTCATACAATCCTTATCCTAGAGTTGAGAACCACTTGGCCCGCCTAGTCAGCCTATTTTCCTATCTTGGTTAAATGTTGCCCCACCTCCTCCACTGCCCAAATTGTAAGGGCCCTAAGGTCTCACCATTCTGCCTTCTACTGCATTCCACAAATTCTAGGGGCCCAGGATATGGACGAGTCCCCAACATTCTCGTGCTCCTCCACTCCCGAAGTCATACAGATGTGGCAAGACTTAGTGTTTCTGGTATCAAGGCAAGGTACGAGATTCCACCCATGGGAAGACTTGGTTTATCACGGGCTAGCCATGGGAAGTCTATAAAATTAAATTTGGTGGTTAGGTGGAGGATTTTATTTTAATTGCATTATCAGTATCTATTCGCCAGATTGCAAAGTGAATATTTTTGTCGAAGGCTGCGGTGAGACTATTGTACAAGTACTTTACAAAAAATAAGATATTTATATTAATATAGTTTTACACACAAATATTTGTAATGTTCTGTCGTTTACTTAAGGATCAAACAACTTTTAAGGGAGATGAAAAATCTGTTATACTGTACAGTATATTCAGAACTGTATATCAATACCTTCAGTCTTGTTCTCTGCCAAAAGAACATTTTAAAACAAAATGTATTGCATTGTTGCATTCACAAAGATTTCTCAACCACATTCTTAAATATTGAACTCATACTGTAGTTGTGTGCGTTCCAGCGAGATGCGTACGTACTTTGCGTTCTTTACGTACTGTAAGTGTTACACAGTGGAACACATGCACAGTAATCTACGCATGTGTGTCAGCGTACAGTATACACCAAAACCTCTTGGTCCTTCTATAATCCCTACGCTCACACACATTTTTAACTCCTCCCTCTACTCTGGTACCTTTCCCTCCTCCAAACATGCAACAGTTATACCATTACTCAAAAACAGCAAGCTTAACCCTACCTGTCCGTCTAACTATCGACCTGTCTCCCTCCTGCCTTTTGCCTCTAAACTCCTTGAAAGTCTTGTATTCTTTCGCTTGCTTCATTTTTTCAACACCTATTCTCTCCTAGACCCTCTACAATCTGGCTTCCGCACTACTCACTCCACGGAAACAGCCCTCACTAAAATAACTGATAACCTCCATGCTGCCAAAGACAGAGGTCATTACACTCTGCTCATATTACTCGACCTCTCCACAGCATTTGACACCGTGGACCACCCTCTTCTTCACATTCTCCATACTCTATCCTAGATCTCCTCTTACCTCTCCCATCGTACTTTCAGTGTCTCTTCAGCTAAAACCACCTCCTCCTCTATTGATCTCTCTGTGGGGGTACCCCAGGGTTCTGTCCTATGACCTCTTCTCTTTTCTCTGTACACACTATCTCTAATAACATCTCTTGGGTTTAAATATCACCTCTACGCTGACGACACACAAATTTACTTTTCAACACCCAACCTTACACCTGCTGTACAAACCAAAGTTTCTGAATGTCTCTCTGCTATATCATCCTGGATGGCCCTCCGTCGCCTTAAACTCAACATGGCAAAAACAGAACTCCTCATACTTCCTCCCAAATCTAGCCCTACTACCTCCTACCACATTACTGTTGGAAGTACGATTATTCACCCAGTAGCCCAAGCACGCTGCTTATGGGTCACACTGGACTCCTCTCTCACATTCTCCTCTCACATTCAAAACGTTTCTAAAACCTGTCGCTTTTTCCTCTCCAATATCACTAAGATACGCCCGTTCCTCTGTTGCTCGACTTCTAAAACTCTGACTCAGGCCCTCATTCTCTCCCGTCTTGATTACTGTAACCTCCTGCTGTTCGGCCTTCCTGCCTCTCACCTGTATCCCCTACAATCTATCCTAAACGCTGCTGCCAGAATCGCTCTGCTCTTTCCTAAATCTGTCTCCGCGTCTCACCTCCTGAAATCCCTCTCCTGGCTTCTGATCAAATCCCGCATCTCACACTCGATTCTCCTCCTCACTTTTAAAGCTTTACACTCTTCTGCCCCGCCTTACATCTCAGCCCTAATTTCTCATTATACACCATCCCGACTCTTGCGTTCTTCTCAAGGATGCCTTCTTTCTACCCCCTTTGTATCTAAAGCCCTCTCCCGCCTTAAACCTTTTTCACTGACTGCCCCGCACCTCTGGAATGCCCTTCCCCTCAATACCCGACTAGCACCCACTCTATCCACCTTTAAGACACACCTTAAGACACACTTGCTTAAACAAGCATATGAATTGCACTGTGGATAATACTAGACACATGATATAAAGCTTAGCCCCCTGCAGACGCACTTACCAGAACTCCCTCCTACTGTCTCTGTATGTTCTCCCTACCCACCAATTAGACTGTAAGATCCTCGGAGCAGGGACTCCTCTTCCTTAATGTTGCGTTTATGTCTGAAGCACTTATTCCCATGATCTGTTATTTATATTATCTGTTATTTATTTGATTACCACGTGTATTACTACTGTGAAGCGCTATGTACATTAATGGCGCTATATAAATAAAGACATACAATACAATACAAAACACCCTCCGACCAAACCCCCTCCCCTCCATGTATATTCTACAATAAAAAATCAGCTCTTGTGCATTGGGGGTAATTAAACACTGTTAACTATGTTAAATATCTTGGAAACATTAACTTGATTTACTACTGTGTTTTTATGTAGGAGGGGATAGAGCTCCAGGATGTGTGACTAATTAATCAGTATTCATTAGAGAATGAGTAGCAGCAGGTGATTTGAGCTACATTTTTTAACTCAGACATGGTAGTGTTTGTAGTGTAGTGTAAAAAAAACAAGAGTGCGCTGCACCATTACATTAATATTCTACACAGCTTCACAACCTCCAATTAAACACCTCCCACCTCTGGTCTGCCCTTTTCTGTCACATTACCAGTACAAAAAACAGTCAAGGGTAGTTTAATAAGAAATATTTACTAAGTGAGGTAAGGTAGTGTTGTGCAGTTACTTTAACTGTATGGTAAATATCATTCAAAAACATCTTTATCTGTGTATGTAGACACCATAGGGTTAAACATTATAGAGTTAATACTGATGTGTAATATATCACCCCACATCCATGTACAGTACAGAGTCAAATACTAATTGCAACATTGTAAAAGTCATGTTGCGTGGCCCCAGCCACGTTGCACACTGGAACCTTCCATAACAGGGTATAGTTTATAACAGGGGGGCGCAAACTTTTTTCTCTGCGCCCCCCTGACGGCTGTCCCCTCGCTCCCGCGCCCCCCCCAACCCCAACTTACCCGCGCTCCGGCGTAATGACGTCACGTTGCCATAGCAACGTGACGTCACATGACCTCGCAGCGTCATTTTGACGCCGCGTTGCCATGGCGACGCCGGGAGGAAGCCGCCGGAGCCACGGGTAAGTATGGTTTACAGAGGCCCTGCAGCTCCCCCGGCACTTAATTTAAGTGCCTTCGGGAAGCGCGCGGGGCCTCTGTAAACCCCGCGCCCCCCGTCGGCAGTCTCGCGCCCCCCCTGGGGGTCGCGCCCCACAGATTGCGCACCGCTGGTTTATAAGATGTGCACATGCATCAAAAAATTGTTGCATGGATGTGGAGTCCAGAAGTCAGACAGACATGTCTCGATTCATGTAAGGTGAGTCAAGCTGTAGATAAGTTCAGTCTGCATGCAGAAAAGCCCTGTTAAGCTGAAAGGAAGTCCAAGCCAAAATGCAGTGACATGCTGCCAAACACTTTGTACACTATATGCATCATACCCATCCTTATCTCCCTGAGCATGCCATAGACAAAAATGAGACTGGGGCCAAGTGGGTTGCAGAACTCATCACAGTAAATTATAATTTGCGGTTGTGTTTTAACTGTTTACCTCTGGCCATTTCTACAAAAATAAAAAACAGGTATTAATTCAAAGAGAAGCAGTGTAAGTTTTAATATCCCTTAAAGGCAATCACGTACTCCTCGCTTATTGAGTTTTGTTATATAGGAGCATTGAGGACTTGTTCTAAGTATCTTTTTGCTCTGTATTTTTCCCACCGCTTGATGATGGCCATGGCAACATTATTCGTAGAGTGTAATTCAGATGGTTATTTCTGGGGATATCTGTTCCCCTACATGAGTTGATAGACATTGAAATTGAACCAATATACCACGATCATGTTTGGGATTTATTGTGGGTATCGAGGCTTACATTACAGTTGGATCGTTGAGTATTTTACTGAGGTATGTGTCTTTTCATGTGCATTACTGTTACTTTGGTCCTCCTGTGACGATAGCCTACACAGGTCTATTAATATTACACAAAAATAACTGGGTTTGAACTGAACGAGGCTTAAGATATAATAAAGTTATTTTATTCCTTTGGATAGGTGAACACACGAATAATACAGTAACAGACAAGAAGTACACTTACTTAGGGGTTGGGGAATGAGAAGTTTGATGTAGCATTTCTCTCAGCAATCAGGTAATCATTCAGGTGATATCAGGTAACCATATCAGCAAACGAAGACAAAGGATATAGGGTGGACAGCAGTTTATAAACCTTTTGTCCCTCTATCCTTAACATTAAGTACCTGTGATTGGTTTTCAATTACCTCCAGCCAATCTTTAATGTGGGAACACATTTTAATACATGCCCCCCTGCTAGCTGGCACAGGCGCAGTAGAACTCTGGGGTCTCATTTCTGTAGCCCCACATATGCAAATGGAATGCCAGCCAGTCTACCCATTTGGATCTCTGGCAGGAAAACCTTTGTTGGAAGGTGTTAAATGGGACACTTAAAAACTGCTCTGGTTTGAGCCTTCTCCGCCCTCAAATAAACAGGGAGGGTGACAAAACCCTTTGAACAATACTTAAGTCCTAGACATTGGGTCGCCTCTAGGGCCATCTGCTACCCTGGTATGCAAAGGAATTTCCTCTGGGTCTTTGTCCATACCTTGGGACACAGTATAAAACATAAAACATAAACGTATTAAAATATCCGGTTCCGTTGGGTCTAGCAGGTCCAAACTTCCCAATTCTCATTGCCAGAACTGGGATACCATATGGTCCAAAAAGAGACTTGCTATGACCTTCGGAACCGGAGATACAAAAATGCACATTAAATCATTTTTCACTTTAATACAAAAATCTCCACTAAAAAAGAAATCTCAGCTTTTCACTAAATCCCCATTGAAAACAACGGGCTTCTCCGCCATAGACTTTCAATGGTAAATTGCCGCCATTGAAGTCAATGGGGTTTCTCTGCCATTGAAGTCTATGGGAAAAGTCCCGATCTTTCAAGGAGGTCCATACTCCGTCGGGTTGGTCCAGGAGGGTCAAGGATGGTTCTGCAGTGATGCCGGAGCAGTGACTGCAGATACCCCAAACCTTGATCCGCTGGGCCCTCCAGAACCGGAGATATGGAGTACCAAATTTCAGCTTTTTCCACTTAGTCATTTTTCTGAGCCGTTTCTGCCGCCGCCGGCAAAGCCTATGGCGCGACCTGCTCCATCTGGTTCGACCCTTATCGGGGTCCAGGATTCGGGGACCCGGTTGTGGTCGAGTGGGGGGAAGCCTAGGAACTAGGGGCAAAAAGAATTTTATTCCTAGGGGCCCTAGAACTGTTTATTCCCACGCCACTTGACGTTGACCTTGACTTGTAAGTGATCAAAGCTCTCCTATTGAAAATGTATCCGCTTTGCGGTTTGCGGTCTGGACGGCAGCCAACTTGTTCTTCGAAAGTCACCTCGAGGAATCTCCATTGAAGTCAATGGGCCCATTGACTTTCAATGGGAAACCGCCGCTCTCCCTCTCGGACGCCACCTGCTGGTCTTTACAGGAAACAGGACTAAAACAACAAGATTCTCCATTAGAATGCATTGAGCCCTAATGGCGGCCAATGGGGACCTGCAAAATGGTGCCTGAAAAGGCGGGAAAATTACACAAAGAGCTATAATCATTAAAGGACTATTAACCCTTGTGCTCCCGGATGGATTCTAGTGTGTGTGTGATGCAGACACTGATTAAACCAGATATTACAATGGAACAGGGGAACAGGGGAAAATACATTTACAGGTTATAACAAGGGTTAAATCACTGTTCTGGGTCTTAGCCCAGTTAACCCTTTGACTCCCGGGTGAGGTCAGGGGATGGCCAAATGGGGTGTAACCCCTTTAATCCCGGGCCACCCCCTTTCTCCCTCTACACCTCCGTAGTGAACATGCTGTAGTTTTAATCAACATTTGGTCTCTAAAATATACTCTTGTATGTTTATAATTTTAAGGAACAAAACTGGCTACAGATTTGCCTGAAAGACCACTCCTTCTGAATTCTTTGGATTTTGTGGATTTAGAGAATAGTTAGAAACACATTTTTGTATATCGTGTGCTACCAATACAATTCTGCAGTATATTGTATGCTTGCTGTGTATGTGATTGTCAATATGATTGGATTCAACAGAGATATCCTTGTGATTTCCTTTAAAGAAAATACAGTATGTTTAACCATATAATTTCTTATCAGTTAATAGTATTTAGAACTCCTTGTTTTCGCGGGTTCTATATGGAGATTTCCCCTTGCCATGATAGTTTACTGCTTTATATACTGAAATTACCAAAATTAACATCTGATTCCCTTTTTTTTTTTTTACTTTACATTTTATTGTTTTTTTTCTACTGAAAAGGGATGGGAGTACAAAAATTAAAAAGGAAGTGTGGGTACAGAAACAAAACAGAACTTGAGGAGAGTGGGGGTTGTAGGGTACATATTCAGCCATACAAACACACAGTCATTGTAACATTGGATTGCACATTTTTATATTATGCCACAGCATTGTTTAAGTCAAATATTGTCCTTCTATATGGCTGGTCAGATCTATTTATTTATCAAATGTTTTACCAGGAAGTAATACATTGAGAGACACCTCTTGTTTTCAAGTATGTCCTGGGCACAGAGTTATGATAACAATACATGGTTACATTAAATAAACAGAGGTTATACAGTCAATTTCATGGAAAGTTAGAGATATATGATTATTGGCATATGCAACCGTTACAGACAAGATTAAAATTGTGTTAGAAGAGGTAGGATAAGCCTGCAATGTGTTAGAAGAGGCCCTGTCTGAAGGAGCTTACAATCTATATTTGTGTGTATACAGTACCTGAGAATCTTCTATAAGGTGAGAAGGTTCTGGTGCTGTCCTGCGTGTCCCATTTTACTTAACCATGGGTCCCATATATTACTAAATTTGGTTAGTGAATCATTGAGGTAAGCTGTTATTTTTTCATAATGAAGCACTAGCCAGATTTAAGTTATTATTTTCCACACGGCCGCTATAGTGCATCGTGTGGCCGTTAATATACTGTATGTAGAATCAGTTTGCATTCTCCATATGATACATTCTGGATCGGCCAAGTATGGCTGTGATGGGGAAGGAAGGGGTTAATCTTATTTGCTATGCATTACTGTGTTTGCCCTGTCCCAGCCATTTTTATCCCCCATTTGCAGGCCATTCCCTGCCTGCGAGGTTAAAATACAAGATGCATTGCTTGCCATACCCTCTAACCGACACATGATGGCGGTATAGAAGCCGGCATTTCAATGAGAAATACTAATTCTAGAACGAAACCACCCAGAAACCTGATTTTTGAGGTGCAAATACAGTGAACCACTACATGCACATAAATATAATTTTTACAGTTATAACACAAACGTAACATGTTGTTTTAATAATGTGTGTAAAAACTGCAGATCTTAAATGTAAGGCAGGAGGTATTTTTTGTAAGTCCAAGTAGGAATTCCGTGGACATACAGCTGTGAGATGGGTGAATGAGCTTTGGTATTTTTATGATGGAGCCTCAAAGGGATCTAGCTGATTAATATCTCCCTGTCTAAAAGAGTGTCAGTTATGAAAAGACCCAGAGGACCCATAACGAATACAAAACTGACATACTGATGCACAGCAGATGTCAGGCTAGTGACACCTCTGGGTCAAAAATCAGACTCAGTGGTGCCAAGGTATGGGTGTAGCCCATGTGTGCTAAGTGGCATGGGCGTCAACCTGACCCATACGCCCTGTCCACCAGACAGCCCTTTTAACCGGTCTTTTGAACTGTGGGTAATTTTGCTATTCTGGGTTTTTTTGTTCCCACGAGGGGATTGGATCCACATGTTAAAAATAGCTTTGTGTAGTCTATAACTGTGGCTCCCCAGGTATCCCCAGTGTGATTCCTGAATTTTAATCCATGATGTAAAGATGCAAGACTTTGTTCCAGCACAGAAGCAACTGGTCCAGGAGTGAAGGGGTTAATAAAAACATAACCACAGGACTTTTAAAACCAAGGTTGCATTTCTGGCGCTTGCAAGCAAAGGACAATTTCTTTCGTTCCAAGGACAATTTATTTTGTTCCCTTATCCCAGTAAGTGTTGTTTTAAGTGTATTCTGCAGATGTCGTGTGTTTGTCTATTAAGGAAATAAATCACAATTTATTTTGCAACTTGTTCTGTTCAATCAAGTACCCAGAAATATAAATGTGTTGATAAAGTTGGTGTCCATCGTGACAATGGCTCCTCCCCGGCTGTCCAATAGGAACTCTCCTGCTCCAGTAACATGGTTCCCTGGCTCCCACCGACATCAGCTGTGTGCTGTATTCCTGCTGCTCCTGCTGGCTTAACACGTATTTCTGCTGCTGCCACCGCCACCAGACGTCTGCTGCTGCTCCCAGATGTCGCTGTGGTCCTCCTCCCCCTCCGCAGCAGTATTCCTCACCCAGCAGGTAAGTGCTGTTCTGGTAACTGGGTATCCAGCAGGGCACAATGGTTCATTTTGCCCAGGTACCCATTACCCGGTTTTAGGACACGGTACAACACTATTCTCCATCTTTACAAGGGAGGGTGATTGTTTGATATAGGGTTGATATAAGGTATTTACTCAGTAGAGATGACTCATAATTAGTCTCAAAGAGTGTATTACTGTAAGATTTACTGTATTTTTGATGATGTATGATGAAATAAAAGGTTGAAAGCTGCAAAGGTTGAAAGCAGCGACGGGGAGGCATGATCGTGACATCACGTGAGTGGTTCATTGGTTGAACCGCACACGTGACCCGGCCGTCGCATGCCAAACACAAAATTGTTTGTCTGCTCAAATTGTGCGCTCAATGGCTTGCCTCATAGGGGTACGGCCTATTGTTCGTGATGTGCGCACCATCGCACAGAGAATAGACACGGCCGAAGTTGTAGATACAGTAGTGGTATCGTTCAGCGTTAAGGATCTGATTTACTTACTTAAAGTGTGCAATTATTTTTAAATTTGAGTTATTAAATGTCTTTAACTCTCGTGAGATCTTTGCTTTTTCACCATATAAAGTTAACTTTGTCACCTCCTGGCTTAACTAAGGGGTTGTGGAACAGGGGTATCGTATTTGTATCATGAGTTGAAAAGTTTCCTTTTTAGTTTAATCCTATCTCATAACAGGGTTGTGTGGTGGGCAACCTTGTCCTCTGCGTGGACCTGAAAATATCCACTCTATTGAATGCATTTTCTATATCTAGCATCAACAGGATAGTAGGTATATTTGTTGCATTAGAGATATGTATGAGATTTGTCATGCTGTGGATATTGTCAGGCGCCTTTATCTTTGGAATGGAGCCTAATTGGTCTGGGTGAATTAGGCTTTCTAGGTAATCCTTAAGTCTATTATTTAAGATATTGGCGAGGAGTTTTATAAGGAATATCAGGCTTGGTTTATGCATTAACGATATTGATGCTATAAGCATATCTTTGGGGGTCTCTCGTCTATCTAAAAAATTATTGAAGAGTTTGGTTAAAAGTGTTGTAGCAATTTTTTTTATAATATAGCCCAGAGAATCCATCTGGACCTGGGGATTTCACTGGTTTTAATGCTTGTATTGCCTGCTTAACTTCCTCCATTGTTATAGGCTGATTAAGATTGTCACGTTGTTTTGAGGTTAATTGAAGGAGATGACAGTCCTTTAAAAGGTTCTTCATTTTTATTAGCGTTTTGGGATCTTTCTGCATTTTTTGGCCTTCGTCTGAATCTTGGTAATAATTGTGGAACTCGTTGAGCATTTTCTCTTGTTCATGGGTCAAATCTCCGGCTTGCATCCTAATGGAGTGTATGTGCATATTATTCTGTTTATCTGAGAGTCTTTTTAGAGAATAAGGTCTCTGGTCTGGGACCTTTTTGATTAAAAAGTTGCCCTGTCCACCTAAGAGGTTTTTTGGCTTGGTCTGTCAGTAGGAGATCTAGTTTTTTTTATTTCATCAGTTATGGTCCTGTGGGTTTAGATGCGCGAATCCGCCCAAATCAGTTTTCCAGATTTTTGCTGATGTTACCCCCAAAATCTGTTTCGCGGTGTAAAATCAGCAAATGGATTTGGGCAGTTTCAATCCGTGTGGATTAATCAAAAACCGCCATTGGATACAACCCGTGGATGGATTTGTAGAATTCAATTCACGGATTCATCAATCCGTTGGCAGATTTGATTCTGAAAATCCGTCCATGGGTTGTGGAATCCGTGGAGTGTATTGATAATAATAATAAACCAACAAAGCGCGATTTGCCCTTTTTGGGATTGATCCGCTGAAATCCGTGAACCAAAGGAACCGGACGATCCGCTGCGGATCCAAATTCGCCTTGAAAATTCTCCCATCTCTACCTGTGAGTGAGTTTGTTTATTTTATGATTCTAGATGCGACATTTTGGTTGTCATACAAGTGGCATTTACAGTATCTGCCTCATTTTCTTTCTGCTGGAGGCTATTTTTATTAATGCTCTTCTAACTACCACTTTGTGTGCATGCCAAAGGGTGTTTTGGGAGGTATTTTCAGTAATGTTAAAAGTATAATAATTCTCTATAGTCTGCCTGACTTCGACTACCACTTTGGGGTTTCCATCGTCCGTTTAGTTTTATTCTATTTCTGGTATAACAGTGTGTGTGGGATACGGAGCGCAAATACTCCCAGGTATATGCAAGCATAAAAAAGGGGGGGAAATAATGCAACACAGCAAAAAAAGCTTAAAAATATAGAGGTAGAAAAAGCCAAAATCAACACACTTAAATGCTATGAATGAGAATAAGGTGATGACAAGGTTAAACCTCTTAAGGTGGTGACTGGAACCTCAGTATTGCAGGTGTGGGATGGGGGTCAGAGATCCAGTCTAATATTATACCTCAGATGCTCCGCTCATAGAAATAAGAGAAAAACAGACCATAGAACAGATATGCAATTTACTAAAACAAACAAATAAAGAAAAAGACAATGCACTCACAAAGAACACTCTGTCTTAAGCATTAAGACCACCCTGGGCTCAGGAACTGACAGAAGACGCGCACTAGCCTCACTCCTCTCTCACTCCTTTCCGCGGGGATGACATCACTTCCGGAAGCGTCGCGGTCACCAGGAAACTGGGGAATTGGCTGGGGGTCCTGCAACTTGTGCTTTGCTTAGTAGTCTTGTCCTGCTCCTGCTCCACTGCCCTACACATTTCGTTCCGTAGGAACTTCCTCAGGGGCACCGTCTGTGTCGGTTCTTGGACCCAGGGTGATCTAAATGCATAAGACAGAGCGCCCTTTGTGATGCATTGTCTTTTTGTCTTGGGGGGTAGCAGGGCCAGGGGAGGGGGGGTGGGGGGAGTTGGATGATCAACTTTGTTAGGGCACGGGCGGAAGGATTTGGAGGGGGGAGGGAAGGTACATGGGGGCCTGCAGCCTGCTGTACCGAGCGGCAGCAGAGAAGGAACCGGAAGGTAGGGCTGGGGTCTGATGCCTCGGGTATTGCACGTGGGGGTGGGCCCAGCCTGTTGCCATGTTTGCCAGTAGCAGGGCCTAGAGCCTGCTGTACCGGGTGGCAGCAGAGGCGAAACCTGCTCCAGACGGGACACGGTGGACAGGGTAGAATGCTGGGAAGGTAGAACACGAGGGGGTGATTTGGTTGCCTGCTCAGTTAGGGTCTGATGGGGTTGAGGTGTTGGTTATGGAGGGCCCCTGGTATGGCACATGGGGGCTCCCGCAGCCAGTAGGCTGCCGGTAGGCTCATATGAAGGAATGGGACTTGGGCACTGCCTGATTGAACAAAATAGTGATCCCTGCAAGTAGAGGATCTGACTTTATATAGAATAATAAAATAAAGCAAAATATAGTGGCCCGAGTTCCTGCTGCTGTTTCACCGCAAAAGAGAGATTTCCCAGAATCCTCGTATGGAAATAGTGTATATGGTGTGGTGAGCGCAAAAACAAGAACAGAAAAGCACAATCAGTAGTTGTCTCAATAGACTCAGAAGGAAAGAAGGGAGGGTGGGGACCGGTGAAGGGGAGGGACTGGGGAGCGGTGGATGTAAATGTCCAAATAATGTTAACAGCACTCACACGGCCATGTGTGAGCAACAACCCATAATTGGATGTGTCTTCTCTGCAAAGTTTTCTTCTCTTTTTCTCCTCCGACCAAGACCGTAGTATTCTCAGGGAATAGAGAAAGAACCAGAATCGGTACACAGAGGGACTTATGTTGTAATAATAAATGCCAAAAATAAATATCTACACTCACATGGCCATATGTGAGTGAAGGGCACTCAGAGGATCCCCAGCCACATATGTTGTGGTACCCGGTGGGTCATCAGGTGTCATTCATTCAGCAGCAAACAGATGCGGGTGGCAAAAGTAAAGGAAAGTAGTCATTCACATCTGTCTTTTTTGCCGATTAGTGAGGTCATCCGACACACACACACACACACACACACACACACACACACACACACACACACACACACACACACACACACACACACACACACACACACACACACACACACACACACACACACACACACACACATAACTATGTAACAAGGAGTAATTTTAGTAAAGTATAAATATAATACAATAAATAAACTGTTATGTAAAAAACTAATCTTGTTATTAGTTCTTACTAGGAATTTATTCCATTTCTTTTTTAAAGGGTGGGGTAGACTGACTCATGGGTGGGTGACACACTTGGGTGGGTGACAGACACTTGGGTGGGTGACACTTGGGTTGGTGGGTGACACTTGGGTGGGTGACTGACACATGGGTGGGTGACTGACACATGGGTGGGTGACTGACACATGGGTGGGTGACTGAAATTTGGGTGGGTGGGTGACACTTGGGTATGTGGGTATGTGACTCAAGGACAAGTGACTGACACTTGGGTGGGTGACTATGACTGACTGTGGGTTGGTGTCTGTATTCATTCACATAGACACAGACATAGAAACTCTCACACACACACACACACACATTCTCCCACACACTCTCACTCAGACACGGGCACAAAATCCTGATGCCCCGTGATGATCGGGCGACCGGATTTGTTGAGGGGCACAGCTGCGCAGCGGTCCCGGGTGGCTGGGCCTCCTGACTCACAGGGCCCGGGATGCCAACCCCGGAAGACCCCCCTGTTGGTGGGCCTGGTTGTGGCAATCCTTGTCCCCACTGTGGGCATGGTTTACCACAGTGACAATCAATGGGTAGAGGTGGTGGGAGATGGGGTAGGTGCCCTGGGGAGGCTAGTTAGGCCTCCCGGGTGGGTAGCGGGAGAGCATGTTAACCCCTTAATTACCATAGCAGTTACTCCCACCAAGACCCAATATGAAGGGAGATAGGAGAGAGAGAGTCCTAATTTACTTATATAATTCACCAAACACTTTTATACAGTACATGGAGAGAGAACTGTACACAAAAAGGAACGCACGTATAATATATATCCCAGGTATCTGGTGTGGGTTTTTTTGTGCACAGGTATCTCTCCTCATATCATATGTATAATAAATTAGGCCTCTTTCTCTTTCTGCTCTAAAACCCATATTTCTCATTTATCCCATACAGTATATCTGGATGGGGAGTAACACCACCGGTAGGTAAGGAATACCTAAGGCTGGTTCTATAGTGCGGGCGCGCGCTACGCCATGCGTGTGCAGCAGTTTTAGCTGACTGAGGATAGCCAGCCATTCTATAATTGGGCCGCGCGCACACAGCAGGGAGCTTGGAGCGGACAGACGAAGGAGAAGATGAAGAAATTAATGATTATGTGCCGCTACCAGCGCTGCAATGTATGTATGTTTGTGCGTGTGTGTGTGTGTGTGTGTGTGTGTGTGTGTGTGTGTATGTGTCAAAATTAAATAAATAAAAAATATTTTTATTACAACTTTTTTTTTATTTTAAAAATATTATTTAATACATAATTCACATTCTCTATGTAACAGATTTTCTGGCCTGACCCACCCAATCTCATATTGGCCCCTGTGGTCTAACCAGCCCCCATTACATGGTTGTGTCTGGTGGTGCACCTGTTGGCAACAGGACTCCTGAGTCTCCCGCATGATGTTGTGTGGGGATTTCCAACCCAGACAGGCAGCTGAGGTAGTGTACTTGAGTCCTACCTAGATCCAGTGCAGTGCCTCCACCTCATCAGGATCCCAGTGTCCGCTCCGGGATGGTCCTGGTGAGGAACTCTCTGTGGTGCACTCCTCTGTGTAATCACTCCACACTTACACACGAGGGTATAATTGAACAAGGTCATGTTTATTGAGGTGAGGTGGGCCAGCTGCCCCTCACAGCGGTCATACTCAGACGCTCATCTCACTGCTGCACTCCATTAGGAAGGTCCCTTCTCTAATAGAGTTGTTTCCACCTCTCCCCTTAGAGAGGTTCAACAGCTTCTCTGTCTGCTTCTAGCTGCACAGACTCACAGCTAGCATGAGACTACTGCAACACTGTTGCAGACCTTCACGTGCCTCTTACTGAACAGAGGCAGCACAACAACAGGAACTCCACTAACTTTAGGCAGTGCTGTGTCTTATATCACCTCAGGAACAGGCACATCTCTGATGTCACTAAGGGTGGACACCAAGCATGTTGTCACTTCCTTTGGGACATATGACACCTCACCAGGGTTTGAGGGCAAACCTCCATGATGACTACTGGCAACCCTGCATACTTACCAGGATTACTGCCAGCATGAAAGAGATATGTACACCAATTTTACATATGGCTACATTTACATACACATATAAACACACACACACACACACACACATACACACAGTACCTTCACTCACAGCATACACATGAAAAGCATGCGGCACGTGCGTTAGGACGGCCGCTCACAGTATAGAACAGCCCTAACGCAAGTCATTATTTGAAGCAAACCCAAGGCAGTGCTAACTTTATCATAGGCTTAACGCCATGTTATGAAATATACGAGTGCCTTTGTTTTTGCATATAATTAGCTTTGTGGATCTGCGTTAACCTCAGAGAAAATAATGGCCGTTAATTAGCATTGAGTTAAGAGACCTGTAGGAATCTGGGTCTTTATGTGTTTTTTTATCCTTATTGTTAAAATCTTATGTTTATATTGAATGTAATCTGGTTTTAAATATTTACCTGGGAAGTAGTCAACAGAACAGATTATAATAACTGGTTTCGCATTGTGTAAAAACATGCTCTGAACATGATGACCATTCCAAATATGGAATGTAAAGGCATGTTTTTCTTTTGTTGGAATATATGTTTTTCTGATTAGTAGTTTAATCAATGGAGTGGTGTTGTTTGGATTATGTTGTTACTGTTTGTGACAGCAGGGAATTCTAAATAAGATCTCTTGGGCTTTTAGGTTTCCAGGCTTTTCACTTAATGTAGTTGTCATTAGGAAGGTATTTGCAGATGGCTTGGCTTTTCTTCTCAGTATTTCAATTTGTTCTTTCACCTCTCAATTTTGCAGCAAGTGAGTCTGTTAATCAACAACAAGTTGGACCCTCGTAATATCACATTTGTAAATGTTTAACAAGACTATATGGATGGTATTTGCAAGCCTTACATTAATCAAATCAGATACTGGAGGCTTTTCTGTCCAGATTCAGAAATTGACTTTTGCCAGGGCATATCTAAAGAATTGTTATTGCAGCTGAAAGACTAATTGGGACCTATTAATTCAACTCTTTCTATTTCCTATTTATTAAAGTCTCTCTCCCCCTCTCTCCCTCTCTCCCTCTCTCCCTCTCTCCCCTTCTATTAGGCACAAATCGGGTGTAAAGTACTGTACATACAAATGAGATGTCACATTGTGTGATTTTTGCTGCATAGATAATTCTGAATGAATTCATTGGAAACATCAAATGGCATTCCGTTTTTTTGGATACTTTTGCATGTATAATGCCCCATTGGTCGTCTTGTACTAAAAGAGATTCATTTGCTATACCTATTTTTTCAAGTCTCATGTTCTTCTTTGCTATAATTTTCTAAGTATAGATGTAGCAAGATTTACATCTGTGATGCCCGAGAAAGTGTCTGCCGGGATGGAGCTGCAGGTGGGTCCATGCTTTTAAATGGAACGCTTGCAGCGTTAATCTTTCAGTGCTGTGATCACCACGGTCGTGTGGTAGCAGCACCACCAAAGATACTAAGTGACCTATTATAGTAGCTTCTAATTTGTCATTGCCAAATCGCACATTTTGTCGCAATATGAAATGTGTGGAAAAAATCGGTATTCTCTATTGCAAATCACATTTTCTAAACCGCATCTATAAAAAGTGACAAACCACCCGATATGTACTTGGTTTACAAACGAAATGACCTGCTAACTCCCCCAAGGGAACCTCAAATAGGGCGACATGGTGGTGGTCCACGACTTCCTAACTTAAAGCTGCAGTTCAGTCTTTTTTTTTTTTAATTAATTTTTTTACTTCAATAGTTTCATGTGGGCAATCTCTACTTACCTAAAGAACTGTATAGCTGCAGGTCAATTCGTTCTCCATGTATTGATCGGCGAAATTTGGTGACATCATTAGTGAAGGGATATGTTTTTCTTCTGCTTCTGTCACTCAGTGGAAGCTCATGAATATTCATGAACACTCCTACACTGACATGTGCTAGAGGGAGGGCAGGGCTAACAAAGGGGTGTGCCAGGGCTTGTGACAGGACATGAAGGGGCAGTGCCTTAGCAAATGGTTGTTAAAATAGAATACAAGAAAATTGGTCTTTCAAAGTTGTTTTTTTAAAAACAGAAAATGCTAAAAGTATTTTTCTTACTACAGAACTGATTTATTAAAAAAAAAAAAAAACACACATGCAGGGTATTGACTGAATTGCAGCTTTAATAGTATCTCCAGTTGTATATATTTGGCCTCAAACCTCCCTCCAAATAATTTAGGGAGAGATGCCTGAGCTGAAAAAGGAACAGACCTACGGAACCCTGGGAGATATGCTAGCATCTATACAAAGTATATTTAAATGAGCCACACATCCTAAAATATATCCTTAAAACCAAAGTCTAAAGGCCCTTGTGATGAAGGGGGTACCAGTATCAGACTAAACAGTAATAGAGCCCACAACCCTGCCTTCCAGGGCTGCAGCTCTAGCATTGAACTAAACTATGTACATAGCGCTTCACAGCAGTAATACACATGACATAATAATAGAACACATAATGAGAATAAGCACAAAAAAGTACAATTTTAAAAAGGAGTCCCTGCCCCAAAGAACTTACAATCAAAGTGGTAAGTAGGAATAACGTACAAAGACAGTAGGACGGCGTTCTGGTATGTGCATCTTCAAGGGACCACGGTCGATGCATGAGGCGTATTGCATCAGCTACGAAGCTATCCATACAGTAAATGAGTCCTTCAGTATTAGGTGATACGTTTTTTATTTGGACTAACAATTGATATTGTAAGACAGGCTGTGTGTCTCATGCACAATTTTTTTTTTTCTAAAATAGAACATCAATCACAGGAAAACAAGAAGAAACTGCACAACAGAATAGGTGCTAGGAATAGTGAAATTCACTCAAGTTTATTCACATCTTATGTGCAGAGAAGTGTAAATACACGGCACAATGTTTCAGCAAGGTAACCTCCCTTCAGCGTTACTCGTTGATTAAAATGTACATTTTATTTCTCAAATAGAAAATCAACAGAATATGTCATCCAGTGTTGCATCTTTCGGGCTTTTCACCAACATTGAGGAAAATCCTGAGATGGGCCCAAAAAGAACAATTGATAATGGTCAAATGTCTTGTTCCTCTGACACCATATGGTAAATGCAGTATGTGAACAAAGAATGCTAGATAGCCAGACACAGTTGTGGCCAATT
Source organism: Ascaphus truei (assembly GCF_040206685.1). NCBI lineage: Eukaryota > Metazoa > Chordata > Amphibia > Anura > Ascaphidae > Ascaphus > Ascaphus truei. The sequence continues at coordinate 79,073,166 of NC_134486.1, read as the reverse complement.
TGTTTTGCTAGAAATCCAGATGGTGAGTGACACAAAATATTTTGAAAGAAGAGCTTACATCTATCCGAGTTTTGCTAATGTCATAACTGGAGAATCTAAATTCCCGTGTAGAAAAAGGATACATTTGCAACTCACTAACAGTTAATATGTCAACGCAAACAACCAATTGTGTCATGCTGGAGAACTCAGAGGAAACCCTAGAAGCAAGAGTAAATCAAAGAAGGCACATCTGTTTTAACACAATGTTTACTTAAATCTTCATGCAAAAGTATCAAATGAAGCTATAATAAATTGCCCAAAAATGTGGAGAGCTGGTCTGGAACACAAGGCAATAGTGTTGATAAAAATAACCAAAGATATAAAAGTTGTTTGTATTGAGAAATACATTTTTGCAAAGGGTAATATCATATGTGAAAAAATAACTACTTTGTGTGGTGAAAACCAGTCTGTACAAAGCAGGAGATTTTTTAAAAGATTTTCCTAAATGTTCAATGAATACGTAATTTATGGTATGTTATTTGGGTCTATTTATAACTTGGAATGAACAAAAACATGTTTCCTTACGAAGTGATACTGTAGATTTAAGGATCAAGTCATGGCTACAAACACTGCAAGTATTCTACACCAACGGTGCGCAAACCGGTGGGGCGCAAGATTGTTTAGGGGGGGTGCAGGCGGTGTGGGCGATGTTTCCAGCAGCAGAGAGAAAAACAGCCGGTAGCTGCAATTTCTCCTGCAGCCATTTGGATTTGCTTTGCTGATCGCAGCGTAATGAGGTGTGTGTGTGTGTGTGTGACACGGAGAGGTGGGAGACATATTGGGGGGAGGGGGAGAGAAAGAGAGACATGGAGAGGTGGGAGACATATTGGGGGTGGAGAGAAAGAGACATGGAGAGATGGGAGACATATTGAGGGAGGGGGAGAGAGAGACATGGAGAGGTGGGAGACATATTGGTGGGAGGGGGAGAGAAAGAAACTGGGGGAAGGTGAGAGAGAGACACTGGAGGCAGGTGAGAGAGACACTGGGGGGAAGTTGAGAGACACTGGGGGGAGGTGAGAGAGAGACACTGGGGGGAGGTTAGAGAGAGACACTGGGGAAAGGTGAGAGAGACACTGGGGGCAGGTGAGAGAGAGACACTGGGGGAAAGTTGAGAGACACTGGGGGGAGGTGAGAGAGAGACACTGGGGGGAGGTGAGAGAGAGACACTGGGGGGAGGTGAGAGAGAGACACTGGGGGGAGATGAGAGAGAGACACTGGGGGGAGGTGAGAGAGAGACACTGGGGGGAGGTGAGAGAGAGACACTGGGGGGAGGGGTGAGAGAGACACTGGGGGGGCGAGAGAGACACTGGGGGGATGTGAGAGAGAGACACTTGGGGAAGGTGAGAGAGAAAGACACTGGGGGAAGGTCAGAGAGAGACACTGGGGGAAGGTGAGAGAGAGATACTGGGGGAAGGTGAGAGAAAAAGACACTGGGGAAGGTGAGAGAGAAAGACACTGGCTGGAGGGAGAGACAGAATGGCTGGAGGGAGGGGGGTGGAGGGAGAGAGACACACACTCTGGGGGAGGGAGAGAGAGTGGGGGGATTGAGAGACACTGAGGGGAGGGATAGAGAGACACTGAGGGGAGGGATAGAGAGACACTGGAGAGGGAGAGACTGGGGGAGAGGAGAGTGAGACTATGAAAGAGGGGAGGGAGATCCTGATGTGGCAGGGAGAGAGAGATTAATAATACAGCATAAATGGGGACGCTATTAGACAAATATCATAATATTTATTTTTAAGTGATGTAATTTTTGTTGACTTTTGAAAATCTCGTCACCCTAGCTGGCGGCCAACATCATGGTGCGCGCGGAGGCTGCAGAGGTACAGCGGCTGAAGAGAAATGGCTCAAAAGAGGACAGGGGAAGAGCACGCCCCAGCGCAGTGACATCAAATGCGCTGCAGGTCTGTCCGGCACCGTGGAGTGATTAATGTTCCAGCTGCAGCTGCACGCTTTGCTATGTCAGCTGCTGCTGGGGAGAGGAGGGAAATTCTGGTGGGGGAGGAGGTGGTTCCTCTTTTAGACCAACGAGCTGCACACCCACTGGTAGCAGGGCCTTCCAGCACCTGGAGGAGCTGGAGCAGGCCCCTGACTCATGATCACCGATCCCCAAGGAGCTCCAGCAGGACCAGGAAGAGATCAACGAAGTGCCTCCCCAGCCCCCCAGCTAAACGGAGGGATGAAGGTCAGGCAGAAGTGGCAGAATTGAGGGGCTTGGGAGGAGGATGAGTTTTGGGGGGCTGAGGGTTATTGTTTTGGTCAGGGGGGGTCACTTGGGAGTATTGATCAGCAGAGGAGATCCATCAGATCCCCTTGAGTTTGGTTATGGGGATCACTGATCCCTGGGCAACATTTAAAACAGGAATAAATGCATAATACTGGTAGGTAGGAGTGGATGACACTGGGGAAAGCAAATGGGAGAAGAAAAAAGGGAGGGGAATGGGGGGAGAGGGGAAAGGGAGGTGGCAAAGAGGTGGATGAATGCCCCCTCAAATGGATTGCCTTTGTGCACCAGAAAAAAAACATATTACCAGATGCCAACGAACAATCAAATAAATAGTGATCCAATACTAGTATACTGCCTGCGCCCGCACGCCTGCAGCCCAAGCGATTTTTGAACTTGGCTGCAGGAGATTGTAGAGAAGACATTGGTGGGGGCCCGTGGGCTCGTTTTTGTACCTAATGCCTTGATTCATTAAATATTTTCATTTTATGGGACACACTCTTGCAGTTTTTCTTTTTCACTGTCTACAGTAGTGCTCCAACTTTCCTTCGCCTGCCTGCAGGAGATTGTAGACACGTGGCGGATGCATCACAAACATGGTTTGCCCTCATTGGCTGAACCAGCTCACGTGCACTGACGTCATGTGATTTTGATTACATCAGGCAGGGGGGGCCCGAAAAATTTCATGGATGAAAAGGGGGGTTCGGCATAAAAAGTCTGCTCACCACTGTTCTAAACCAATAAGGGCCCTTCTTCAGGGTTGCTTTCTTGATCAATATCTGCCTGAAGACGTGACCTTTGTGGTCCTGAAAGCTTACATTCCTTCTAAGCATAATTTGGCTGATAAAAGGTATCACTTCCACCTTTTAATGTGTAAGAGACAATCATGGTACAATTATCTCTTTTTTGTTATACTCATAAATACAATATTCTTCAATGACAACTATTTAAGTTTTTCTCCACTCCTGAGATTGAACATCATATGGTACATGTTAAATATGACGCAAATCTTTCACTATGTCAATGTTGTTAATCGCAATGTTATTGCAACATGCTAAAATAATCTTCATACATTACATCTTAAGCAGCCCTTCAGTGTTCCAACTGTCCTTTAAGTGACCCACTTTGTAGCTTTATGTGATGTATTTTAATCGTGTTCCCCAGCTGATTGTCGGTTAAAAGTGATGTTTACAGCTAAGGCCTTATAGCCACTGTCACCTGCATAATGAATACATTGTTTTGTTAAATAGGTATGAAACATGATTGGGTATAATTAGTCAGGAATTTATCATTTATGTTATTACCTAAAAGTTAGACATAACACAATAGGTCGTGTACATTTACTTTGTGGAAAATGTATGAAACATTACATAATCCGAGGAAATTAACAACTGCATCCATTATTTTAATTTGAGCATTACATTAATGGAGTAAAATAGTTTTATGTTTGTATATAAATGTTCATTATCTATAGAAGGAATATTTGTTGTGACAAACGCCCCTCTTTTGTAGTGCTGACGTCTGTCTGGGATCTTCCCGACACAGTCTTCAAGGGTTAATTATATGAATAACCGGATCATACAAAGCATTATGTTGTTTAACTCAGGCTTCTGTCTGCTTTATTTTCTTCCCAGTAAGGGACTGCAGCTTTAACAGGTGTAGGCAGGAGGCACTCAGACATGAACCTTCAGCGGTTTACTCATGTCACCGTTATAACATTTCACACACTGTCACTTTTAAGAACCAAAAATAAATCATATAAACAAAATCCTATCCCATTCAGGGATCTAACAAAACAGCAGAATCAGCCTCTCTAACTGCTGCTGGGCCAACTAACCTGGTTCCCCAGCTTAAAACACTGCCCTCTCATTTAGGGTCACTAGATACAGCATACAGTCTTTTAGATACAGCAATAAGCATTTGTTTGTCTTATCTGTTTGTGGTGGTAACTTGGTCCCAAGTGTCCAGGCAAATCCTCTGGTACTGTGATACTTGAAGGGGGGCGTCCTCCCTGAACTGGATGCAGGGGAGCAGCGACACCCCCAGCCCCCAGGCTCTAAGAAGAGAGACTGAAAAGCAACCTTCTTTGCTCTAAATACCTGTGCTAGTGATTAGGAAAGCAGGTGAGTAAGAACTAGACACGTTGTAATCTGTGGTCTGGATTTTCCATCCACCAGCCTGAGTAAATGTGAAGCTGTGGAATGGATCATTTTGCACTATTCCTGCACTTTCTGACCTAAAATGGGGCAGAAAGCTGCCTACCATCTTTGCACTATGTCACAGTGTGTAGTACAGTAAATAACTTTTGGGAAGCCAGCTATTTGGAAAAATAAGTCCATAATATCTTGAAGGGTTTTTGCATCTTTAGGAACATTTAGAGGTTACGTTTTCTCTGGCATTTAACACTAGTGCTAAACTTTACCTGCAGAGTAATTCCCATGGGTTAGAAAGAGCCACCGAAGAGGTAAAAAAAAAGCCTCAACACCGCATGCGAATTACAAAAGAGCTGAGGGCAGACCTAGAGGTGTGAAAGGCATTTCAATGGAAAAAGGGTGTGGGGTGGAGGACAGCAAAACCAATCACGAACTGCAATTGTTTACAGTACTGATGGACGCACAGGTTTGGGGCATACTTTTCCGGGGAATGGTGTCACGCACCATGGCCACCAGTCTGGACAGAGGCAGGCTAACCAAAAACATGGTGTTCCTGGAGTTATTCGCCATTATAGTCGATGTAGAATGATGGGCCAAGAAACACATCATATTCTGGTGAGATAACCTGGGGGTAGTAAACGCCATGAACGGCCTATCGGTGACATCACCGTCAGTGGTAAGGTTATTGCACAGGCTTGTCCAATGGTGCATAGAAGTCCCAGGCAAGCTAAACAATTTCAGATGCATTGTTCCGCATTCATTTGGCAGCTTTCAGGCAGGCAGCCCCAGGTGCACAAGCAATGGGTCTAACCTGCACCAATTGCCTTTATCAGTTAGGGCAGAGGGACTAATCATCTAATGCTTACAGAGCGTACATTAGGTCCCAGCATGGTGGAGGGGGGTATGAGGGGATATCTTCTTCCCCAGGATTTGCCTTTTTGAGACTGGTCAGTTCCTTTCAGTCACAGATCAATCAGCATCAGATTTAAATTCGAAGAAAAAAATGCCCATCTCTAGCATTGAGGAACAAATGTTTACAGCAAGTGGGAATAGATGTACATCCAGAAAAATAAAGAGAAGGTGGCCTGATATTCATTGATGTCAACCATGTCTTTTACATAGGAATAAGAGCAGATAAGGAAAGATGCATATGAAAGCATTACAAATATACCTTATAAAACCTTTCAGAGAAACTAACCTGTGATAACATCAAATATACTCCGAAGTTAAGAAATGGGCGTCAAAACAGCAGCCAAATGGACGTTGTTGTACACTATGCTGTACCTTCACAAGCAGCTTACGGAGAATGACAGACATGAAGTAGCATATATACAGATGTAGCTAGACTTACTGCCCATGATGGCGTGGCTGGAAAAGTGAAAGTCTGCAGCGCTGGAGACATTGTCTGCTGTCGTCAAGCTGCGGGAGTTCCATGCCAAATTGGACCCCCTCCAGCAGTATTAATATTACGGTGCTATGGTCAGATGAAAACAACAAAAAAGGTAGCGCTAACCAAAAGGATATGACGTGATGTATAATACCCTATGTAAAAATAGTCAATCACACATAGGGGGCTGCCTAGGATACAAAAAACTGACCCCCTGGTCAGAGCTAGAACATGGAAAAAGGATTGTATCTGGAGGCGCCTAGAATAACAATAACTATAAAAAGGATATATGAAAACCAAGCCTGTTGGCTGAGGGAACGTTGCTCCTCACGGTGTGCTTTAAAAGAAAGAAAAAGCACAACACATAGCGTAGTACTGTTGATGATCAGACAAACAACACTTAAGACAACATATAACAGCTGAGAAACAGATAGGTGAAATTACACAATAAAAACATTTAATAACAATTAATAATAATTCATATTACACATGGACATATAATACTATGGACAGGTTAAAATGAAATAATGATTGAAGTGCTCCGCAGCACCGATGGAGACGGTTGCAATGCCTACTCACCAGATGGAATAGGTAAGCAGGCGGTGGATAAATTAGAGAGTATCCCCTCTCGTTTCGGTAAGCTGCTTCCTGCTGGCGGGCGTCTCCGTCAACGCGTGTGTGTTGATCTGCATGCAGGATCTCCCACGGCACGCTTGGAAGGACGCCCAGATGGTTAGGAACGGCAACAGCTGATTCGGCTCGCCGTCGGCAACAGCAGGCTAGCTGGTTAGCAGCGAACGCAGATTCGGCAATACGTGGGGGGGAAAATCACCAAAGGCCAAGGTGCAGAGTACTGGAATCGCCACCCTACGCGTTTCGAAAGCTCTCTGCTTTCTTCCTGAGGGGTATGTGAAGTAAAAAGTCCAGCAAAGTCCCTTAAATACAGAGTCTATAATTATAGGAATTAATTTCACCTGCAGTCTGATGCACATGCGCAATGGGCCAAATGAAGTAGTTCTTGGGCATGATTGTGCAATCAGGCACATGCGCAATGAAATGTTCATGGTGATATTACAAAGTGTGCTGCAAATCTGTATAATCAGCTGATACACGAAACAATCAACTAAAACATGACAGACTTATACTATAAACAACAATAAACATATAATGACTATTATAATATATTAATATTAATACAATATAACTCATTAAGAAAGTGTATAAATGAATAAACACATAATAATATTAATACTATAAACATAGTGATTGTGAGCTATAGTGAATTATTTTACATATCAATTACAAGTGTAAAACTACATAAGGTTGTGTTCAATAAACATACAGATATTATTATACAAGTAATAACAATTTTTTAATGTATGAATGGAGGAGCCTGATAATAGAAATAAATGGACAATGTTAGCAGTAGTATGCAGACTATATGAATGCTGGTGTTTCTATCCTACCAAAAAGGCTTTTAAATCAAATTCTACATTTAAGCCCATTGGGGATAGAGTGCGTAATTCATAGATCCAATAGGATTCTCTTCTCCCCAATAGGCTCAAAGTATTACCTCCTCTCCAATGTGGAGTAATGCATTCTATCGCTACGCATTTTAAACCCTTTGGATCTCGATTGTGCACTTGAAGAAAATGATTGGACACATTGTGTGTAACTAAACCGATTTTAATATTGTATATATGTTCATACAAACGTCTTTTAATAGCTCTAGTGGTCATACCCACATACTGCAGACCACATGGACATTCAAGTAAATAAATAACAAAAGAACTGTTGCACGTGATGTGTTGCCTAATTTTATACGTTTTTTGAGTATTATTTGAAACAAAATCAGATTTTTTAATGCTATATTTACATGCCGTACATCTATTACAGACGAAGTATCCCCCACAGAGTGCCATTCTACGATGGATAGGTTGCAGCGATGGACAGCTAGGTGCCAGTCTTTGTCCTATATTGGGGGCTTTAGTAAATATAATATGTGGATACTCGGGTAAAACACCCTCTAGTTCTTTATCCTTTTTTAGTATTGGCCAGTATTTTCTAAGGGTTTTGCGTATATTTGGGGCCATTTGATTAAATTGAGTTACAAATGACAAATTGCCTGTTTTATTAGTGTTTTTATTTTTATATTTCAAAAGACTGGTTCTGTCCATCGCTGCAACCTCGGTAATGGTTCTATCTAAATCTTGTGGGGAATATTTCCTCTCTATAAATTTGTTCTTGCGATCTTCGGCTTGGGTTTTGAATGTGTCTGGATGTGAACTGTTTCTTTTTAGTCGAATAAACTGGCCCTTTGGTATATTTTTGACCCATGTGGGATTGTGGTGACTTTGTGCATGCAAATAATTATTAGATTGAACAGGTTTAAAGTATGTGCTGGTGTGAATGCAGTTATTAACAATCTTTATCTCTAAATCTAAAAATTCTATTTTATTGGGGCTAGTGACAAATGTGAATTTTAAATTATTATTATTATTATTCATATATAACTGAAAATCTGCTAACTGTGCTAATGTGCCTGACCAAATAAAAATAATATCATCTATGTAGCTCCGCCACAGCACCAAGTTTGCACCATGAGGACAACTGGACCATATATGTTGTTCCTCCCAGTTGCCCATAAATAAATTGGCATAGCTGGGTGCAAACTTGGTGCCCATGGCGGTGCCACATACCTGTAAATAATATGATTTGTCAAAGTAAAAAAAAGTTGTGACAAAGAATAAATTTAATCCCTAAAATAAGAAAATCTTTGTATTCTTTGGAAATAGATGGGTCTTTATTTAGGGTATTCAAGACTGATTCACATGCTTGTTCATGGTTGATTATTGTATATAAAGAATTAACGTCTGCAGTTACAAAAAAAATAATAAGGTTGCCATTGAATGTCTTGAAGGGTCTGCAGTATGTGGGTAGTATCCCGTAGATATAAAGGTAATTGTACCACATATTTTTGAAGCTGCCTGTCAATGTACTGAGATAAGTGTGATGTTAAAGACTGAATGCCCGAAATGATAGGGCGACCGGGGGGAAAATTTATGTTTTTATGTATTTTGGGGATTATATAAAAAAGGGGTAATTTTGGGTAATTATTGTAAAGAAAATCAAATTCTTTTTGGGTGATTAAATGTTGGTCTAAACCTGATGTTAGATAATTAAATAGTTTTTGTTGATACTGTGTACTAGGGTTTGAGGGGAGGAGTTGGTAAGTGGACCTGTCACCTAGAATTCTCAGTGACTCATTGATGTAATAAGATTTGTCCATGATTAGCAACCTCCCCCTCTTTATCTGCCGGTTTTATGATTATGTTTTCATTTTCCTCAAGTGCACGTAGCGTCAATTTTTCGTCTTTACTAAGATTGTCTGTTTTGATTTTAAAATTACGGCTTAGGGTCTCTAGGTCATCCATGACCATTTGGGCAAATGTGTCCACAAAAGGACCGCTTACGAACTTGGGAAAAAAGGTGGAGGGATTCCTGAAAGTGGATGTACTAGCAGTTATTGGTAAGTTGGTATTAGTATCAATTCTAGATACAGCATCTCTTTGAAAATATTTCTTGAGACATAGTTTGCGTACGTATCGTTGAACATCAACGTATAACTTAAAACTATCTGGTCCTGTAACTGGAGCAAAGGATAATCCTTTTGATAACAGCTTATTTTCCTTAATAGAAATTGGATGTTGGCTTATATTAAAGATATTATTATAAGGACTTTTATTTAATGTTTTTGCACCTTGCCCAAGTTTTCTCCCTCCTCTCGTTCCTCTAAGGTGTTTTTTCTTTTTCTTGTGTCCTTTAGGGAATTCTCTTTTCCCAATAAATCTCTTATTGCATCCCTTGCCTGTTTAGGTTCCCTCGTTTATCGCCAGTCTAAAAAAGAGAATGTATTTTTCTCTTCTTCATGACTGTGACTGGGGAGATGTTGTTCCCTGTCTAGATCAATAAGGGGTTGGTACTTATTCTGGTGATGATACTGGTCAAATATATTATCAGTATCGTTCCCTGGTATATGGACTAATGTAATGGGAGGAGCAGGGGGGACAGGATTCTTAAATTTAACACTGCTAGTAGCCAATTTCGTATTAGATGGTGTTGGTGGTCTTTTGGACATCTTAGGAGCTATAAATTGTACTGGTTCAGAAGATGTTTCTTTTGTACTCACAATGGTTTTTCTATAATTAGATGGTATTTTGTGTGAATAATCCTTATTGTATCTATATTTTTCATTTTCATGTCTAGGTTTTTTCCAATTTCTATAGCATCCTGTAACATAATCAGTTTTGTCCCTCTGGAACTTTGTTTGTTTCGAAATAATGTTGTCCTTTTGTAATTTATCCATTTTGTTTTTAATTCTAGTTTCTAACATAGGTAGTTCGCTGTTATCTGGACCCCCTCCAGCAGTATTAATATTACGGTGCTATGGTCAGATGACTGCAGGTGGTAGAGGCACCAAAGACAGTTAGGTTAGTTGCATCTGTAGTAATGAGGCTTATTAAGATTAATTATTCAATTAGGATTTGCCTGAAATTAGTTTAATGAGATTGTAAACTGTCACGGGAGACTCCTGTGGCGGGTAGGATCTCGGTGGCCGGAACAGCAGGAACGTAGTAGGGGTCACAAGCAGAGATCAGAGGCAGGCGGCAGATAGCGAAGTCAGGTAACAAGCAGGGGTCCGAGGCAGGCGGCAGGTAGCGAAGTCAGGTAACAAGCAGAGGTCGGCAACGAGGAGACTGGAACAGGACAGGCGAGCAGGGACAGGTCTGGGAGCAGGGACTGAGAACGGGAACAAACAGGGACAAGACAGATTACCAGAAAGGGCCTACTACGAACATTCTCAAATACAGGTACAGGAACAGATCAGGATCAGAGGCATGTGCATAGGAGTCTGACTTGAAACAGAGGCAAGGGAGGAACAGGAAGGGGAGGTTTATATAGGCAGGCTGAGAGAGAGCACAGGTGCAGAGGTGTCAGGTATCAGAGTCTGGAATGTTCCTTAGTTTAGCAGCAGCAATCCCGGTGGACATGCATAGGTACTGCAGGCTAGAACAAGACATTGAGAGTGGCAGCAGTCCCGGTGGCCAAGCACGGGTACAGCAGGCTAGAGAATATGACATAAACGCTCCGGGGTAGGGATTTCCTTTCCTATTGTATGATTTGGTTTGTTGCACTCATTGTATTATACGTAATTCCATGTATTGTGTTGTCTCTTTTGTAAAGCAGACTGCGAGCGCTATATAAATAAAGAAATTACATAAAATGGGTTCTCTTCGTTGAAATAATATCGGAAGTGCTGCTTACTTTGTATAAAGAAGCGGTTGTTTTTCCATGATGCGACATATCAGAGACATGAATAAGCCACAACCTAAAAAAAAATAATATTTTAGTGGTGAGCAAACATTATTGGAAATACAATGATACAATTTATAAATCTGCTGCTTAAATATTCGATGGGTCAGTTTTTTTTTAATTTGAAACTGAGAAGTGATTACCATCACAGTAGAAAATTAGTAAACTTTATCATTACAAGAGGATATGTATGAAGATGATTCTATTAACACAGTCACAGTCGCTCTGGCAATGAAGGGATAATTGTAAGGAATCTGGTGTCTCAGCGCCGTCAGCACGACCATTGCTCACCCCCCGTCGGTACTCAGGCGTCCAAGCGCCTGAAGCGCAATTCCCACATACCTCCGTTGTCTGCCATTGACACCCAGGCTCCTCGCCATTACAGGTTTGCACCAACCGAAGAGGTGCCTGTTGAACCGCAGCCTCTGCGTGTGTCTCCGGCTCCGCGCTCTATGCGCACACGTGCGTCTGTCTCTGACCCCATGTGCATACACGTGTTAGTCACCGAATCCACGCACACACGCACGCCAGCCCCAGACGTTATGCGCATGCATTCCCAGCTTACAGAGCACACGCCTAACAGAGCACTTTTAACCACTGCTCCTGCAGTGAGGCATCGCCCCCAAGCTTCACACAGTTCCATGCAAATCAATGACTACACTCAACTGGGCTGTAACACCTCCCTCCTATCAGGGAGGACTCCTTGCAGTCCTCCATTCCTGCCCCCTCTTCCCATTGGCCTGCCCAGCCTTATTATGCCTGTGCTTCCCATCACTCGTCGCTCGACATAGTTCTGTATGGAAGCATTTGACTACTCTCTCAGTGACTCCTCAGGTATTGATGTGGATTGGACGACTACCCCCTCTGGCTCTCGACTTCGGCTCTACTTGGACTTCATGATTTCTAGCATCCCTGACACACGGTTTATACCTTCGACCTTCCGCAACTCTCCAATCCCTGACCTTGGCAACGGCAATAACTACTCCTCCTCTACTACCGGTACCGGCAAGTATTGTCTTCCTTACTATACCTTGCCTGGCAACACTAACACCACACTCCGGACGTGCACCCTTTGCTGCGGGTGCGTGTATCCGTACGTCCCACCTCAGCACAGGGGACGGGTCTGGTCTGCGGGCAGCGCCGGCGTAACAATAATGTACTGAATGACTGGATGTACTGACTGAAAAAATATTCCGTTCTTTTGCATGTGTCAAAGGGAACAAACGTTATAATCAGGGTTCATATTTTTTAAATCAGTTTTAAAAGTTTGGGACTGTCAGCTTAGACTTGAAATGCCCTCAGCTGCACAAAGCATAGATATTATAAATTATAACAAGATATACTGGCATTGATCCAATTAAAATATGGACTGCAACTCCTTTTATTGTTCCATACATTCTCTCATTCTGCTCTTTTTGGACCAACATGATATTTATTTTAATCCTGCTGTACGAATACAATATATGTAATATTTTTGTTTGTTGTGCTTTAGGTTATGGAATGTCTGAATATAATCTTTGGCCCACTGCCCCATTTACTGTTTGTGACTACTGTATGCTGCAGTTTGATAGCCAGGAAGTTTAAGCCACCTAATTTCTTTATAAGAGTAGAACGTGAAAAAGGATGCAGAATTATAATACTGACAATCTACAAATCTCAAACTGACACAAAGGGAAAAAGTGACCTGAAATACCTGATATTGTATCGTATTGTAGCTGGAATATATTGAGGCACAATGATAAAATGAAATGCTTACAGATGTAGCTAAGCTTACTCTTTCTGATTACGAAAGTCCACGGCACCTGAGACAGTTTTTGTGCGAGGTTCATGCTGTGACGGTGCTCATCTCCAATCAAGAAGCGGACCCGCAGGGCTTAGTTTGGGATGCAGAATAACCAACCAGAGCCCTGGGACAGAGTCCTTACAGAGTATCCGAAGTCAGTAAGCAGGCAGAGATCAGGGCTGGCAGCAGTGCTGCAAAGTCCAGTGAACAGGCAAAAGTCAGGGCAGCAAGAAAGCAGCGAGGTCGGGGTCACCGTCCGGGGTCAGCAACAGGGAAATCCAAACAAAACGAAAGGGTGACAGCGAAGACAACAGGAACTGCATATGTACTGTAAGAACCTTGCTCAGCGACTCCCACCAGGAAGTGCAGCCTTATGTACAGACGAGACAATGAGTATTCTAAGGCTTGCCTTAAACTAGCCCGATTACATGCTGGGTACATGCTGGGTGTAACCTGGCTAGTTTAAGGCAAGTTTAAGGCATTTCTGCATTGACTAATGACCCATTGGATTAACACAGCAGGGGTCCCTGGCAGTCCCATTCAGTTTGAATGGGACTGCCAGGAACCCCCGCTGTTAATCTGATGGGCCATTAGTCAATGCAGAAATGTCTTTAACTTGCCATAAACACGGCCCAGCATGCACCCAGCACGTACCTGTGTCTTTTTGGCGATTGCCACTGGTTTGTGTTAGAATAACCGTCGGCACTACTGTAGCAGGCTGCCAGTACATAAAATGACCAAATTGAGCAGAAAGGGCAACCTGTAAACCCCGAACTGGCAGCAAAACCCGGCTCCAAAATTCTGGATCGAGCAGAATTCTTACACATGCTTCTGAATGGGACCCCCTGCAGCAGTAATCGGCCAGTGCCACAACCACCGCGGTTGCATGACCGTGGGTGGCAGTTTCACCGAAGACAGGCTACCTTCATCGTCTGGTCAATTGTGCTCCAAATGTTTCTTGATATACAGTACGATCCACTAAGAGATACATATTCAAAATTATGCTGGAAATAACTTTCTGGCATTTCATACATGACCCTTACAGAATTTTAATTGTCCATAGTATCTCCAGAAAGGGAGCATGTTATTGGAACATTTCATGCCCTCTATACACTTTTGTAAAGGGGGAAGCTTTGATAAAAGATTACAGGTCTGGAATAATGAACCTTATTGGAATTACAAGGCATCTTAATGCAGCTGCCTGCACTGTTGAATTTTTGTTTTCGCATATATTTAATTTGAAAGATCTCCTCTTGCCCTTTCATGGATGATGCATTGTTGAGGAGATATCAGCTTTAGAAACATTGTGTTCGTGAGGGGAAAATTAAATTCTCTGCAGAGTCCATTGCAGTATAAAGGTTAGCACATTAACCTAAGAAACTAAAGATTAAGAAAATCATTTTCAACATTAAAAAAGAGCAGGAAATGAACAGGGGGCAAGATATTAGAATTATACGAGTTCAATTCATATACCGTAGGCTTCTGGGGGATTGATGCGTAAATGGTGAGTTACAACATTATAAGGTATGTTTCAATAATATGTTTGCATAATTTCTAAATGACACTTAGTGCTGTTTTAAATAGCAGAGCAATATCACTTTTCTCTTCGTGTTGAAATGTTGTTATGGCACAGAACAAAGAATAAATGATGATTTAAACATTGCTATAGTATATTTCATGTTTTTTTTAAAGTTTGTGTTGCGCTTTGTACTGTAACTTGATACAGTAAATATAGTATTTATAGTAATATTTTTTTTTTTACCATATAGCCTCATGTACAGACAAAAATATAAATGAAAGCATCTGTATGAAAATATATCATTGGAAATATTACTTAGAGTTTGCTAGAGTGATCTCCTGTCGTTTATAGAAGTCTCCAACCACAGGTGCGACAATGGAAACTGGAATGAATAAGGAAAAAGTATTACAATTCTGTCAAATAATGCCCTGGTTGACAATAATATTTTTTATGCAGGTAATAAAAATGTAACCAGTAATTTCTACATCATTCATCTGTTTGAATTCAAACAGAATTCTAAAAGCAATAGATAATGTATTTTAGCTAGACAGTACAGTACATTTCTGTTATGCTGCCTGCATGCCAGGGGAGAAATACAAATATTATCATCACCTTAAGGCACACAAGATAAAGTGGCATACCCAAAGTGACAAGTACTTCTACAATTCCAACACAGTACTTAATGATAATAATTGCTTCTGGGAATGAATGAAGTGAAATGAATGAAGTGGATAGGCTTTAAGCAAATCATATCTGTAACATAAAAATGAAAGTACCCTACTGATAAACATTGTATATTTCCACTGCATATTCATGATATAATTTATATCTTCATGAAACACAACCAGTGCAATATTATGCACTGATGGTCCAAATTCATATTAATTAAAATGTTAGAACAACTCTAGTTGGAGGGACTGATGACTTATGCTGTGGCTTATAAAGTGTGCGGAACAAAAAAGACAGTAGAAGTAAAGAAGAGACAAGTTAAAAGGCCACATACAGATGTAGCAGACATAGTAACATATCGTATTATAACGCAAATTACAGGCTAAAGTTGTTACATTCCGGGCATTATTGAAATCCCTGCTCTCTGATTAGTTAAAATTCTGGTCATTATCCAACCAGTAATGGCCCGGAATGTTCGGCACCCTGCCAAGTTTTTCAGCCAATCAGCTTTCAGTTCTCATTCACAAAGAGTGAAATTAGCTCTCAGAGAGGGGAGGTGATTGGACAGGAGGCAGCAGCAAGGCACTGTCTCCTCCCCCAACCTGCCTGCAGAGAGCTCCGCACAGGAAAGAGAGGGGAAAGGTTTGTGTGTCTGTTGGGTGTGTTTTGTGGGTGTAAAGGGGGCCAGAGTGTTTATTGGTGTGTGTGTGTGTCTTGTATTAGTGTTTGTTATGTGGTGTAGAGGGGGATGCATAATCTGTTTTGTTGGTGTATGTCTGCTCTGTGTGTGTTTTGTGGATGTAGAGGTGGCAGCAGTCTGTTTTGTTGGTGTGTGTCTGCTGTGTGTGTTTTGTGGGTGAAGGAGGGAGGGCTGCAGTGTGTGTGTCTTCAGTGTGTTTTGTGGGTGGAGGAGGCGTGCAGAGTGTTTTGTTGGTGTGTGTGTCTGCAGTGTGTGGGTTTACAGGGGGGCTTCAGTGGATGTAGAGGGGGGCTCTAGTGTGTGTTTTGTGGATGTAGAGGGGGCAGCAGTCTGTTTTGTTTGTGTGTCTGCAGTGTGTTTTGTGGGCGTAGAGGGGGATGGTGTGTGTGTGTGTCAGTGGGTGTACAGGGTGGAGGAGGGCTGCAGAGTGTGTTTTGGTGTGTGTTTGCAGTTTTGTGTGTTTACAGGAGGCTGCAGTGTGTGTTTGTGGGTGGGGGTGGGGGGCTGTGTGTTTGTACAATTTCCTTTTAATAAACTTTCAGTAAAAGAAAAAAATGTAGACAATCATGCTGATAAAAATCAATATGACTACAAAAGTGTCTATCTTTTTAATGAAAAATGTAAATAAAAAAAATAAAAAAAGCCTACATTTATTCTATAATAGTAATAGTCCACTCAGAACAGGGCATTCCTGGTAATAATACCCTGGCTGGGTTAAAGTCCCTCAGCTTCACCTCGGGCCTTCAACTCTTCCAGCCAGGGCATTATTGGCCTGTAATGCCCTGTTCTTCGGGGATTATTACTTAAATATCACAGTTTTCAAAGAATTCTCCAGTCTCCTTCCATGCTTTCTATAAAAACAGTCTGCAACTATTCATTGTATGTTGTGACAGCTTCTTCCATATTCTTTGTTGAGATAGCACATCATCTGCGCTTTCACACCTACAGAATAAGAAGAGTCAAAGGGGCCTATTCACAAAGCAGTGATAAGTGTTTTTTTGGGGGGCTATGCACAAAGCAGGGATAAGTGCTTTTAATTGAGATAAATGCCTTTATAGCATGATACTGTCTGCTGTGAATATGTAATATTAATAAACCTGCCAGGGTCTCAGGTCCCTATTTATGATAGGAAAACTACAGTATGCACTTAACACACAAAAAAGTGATGTAACAAAATGTATCCGAAAATGTAAATACTCTCCAGGGCGTGCAATCAGTTCATTCAGAGACCAAAGCATCACTTATGACATGTTTTAATATATATATAAATACAGTGCTTAGATTACAGAAAAAGGATTACAAGAACATATAATTACAATAAATGCAGAACAGATTCACATTAGTCACATTAGTTCAAAAGGATGTGATGCAATTCCTTAAAGTGATGTCACATCCTTTTGAACCAATGTGACCTATCACATGGTACAGCAACCAATGGGATTGTCTTCAATCCCATTGGCTGTAATACCATGTGATATAGCCATGTGGTTTGAAGGATGTGGCGTACCTCCCTTGGAGATGACGTCACATCCTTAAAAAAAAGAGGCGGGCACATGATACAGCATCCAATCGTATTGGAGCTGTAACATCTGACCCTAAAATGTGATGTCACAAGCCATATATAAGGCCTGAACGTCTCATTTTACCTCAAGAAGCCGACGAGACAACATTGGTTGTAAATTTACCATGCGGCTTTGGATTAAAAGAAGAAGATAGAAGATTAAAGAAAAAATAAAAATAATTACAGATGAAGATAGAAGACGGTGATAGAAGATAAAAGAAAGATTTTTTTTTACCTGATGCTGGTCTTCAAGGTGGATGGTGTTGGATTGCGGGTGATGATGTCACGGTACGAGAGCGTGCAGATACAATGGGATTTGAAGGGTGAAGACTTCTAAAGGTAAGTAAAATATTGAATGTATGAAATTGTTTTTATCAGGTTTTTTGATTGTATTTTTTTATTTATATGTATTTTGTGGGTATAGTGGTCCCAGGGTGGGTGGTTAGGCCTCCCGGGTGGGTAGCGGGTGAGGGTGGTTTAACCCCTTAATTACTATAGCGGTTATTAACCACATAGGTGATTAAGGTGTTAGGGGCCATTAGATTGTATTTTTTCTTGCATTGTTGCTGACATTGGAGGACATGGACCTAGAGTATGCTGACGAGGATGCCCTTCATGATGGCAGGGGTAAGTAGAAAGGTTTATTTGCTTTATTTATGCTGGCTGGCTAATGTTTTATTCTATAATGGGCAAATGAGCTATTATCCACATGTGAATAATAGTTATTTTGCCCATTAATGCACTTTATGTGTTTTGGGGGTTTGTTGGGTATAGAGGAGGTGGGTAGTAGCATTGTTGTATTTATTATTGTTTCTTAGGGGTAGAGGTATTGGGTGAAGTGGGTAGTAGCCCCAAGGGTGTGTGTTTTAGCCTTCCGGGGGGTAGCGGGACTGGTTAACCCCTTCATTACGATAGCTGTTCCCACTGCTATGGTAGTGAAGGGGTTAACTCCTCTCGCAACCTTCCAGGCAGGCCTAACCACCCACCATGGGACTACTGCCCCCTTCATCCACCCCCTCTGCTCCAAGAAACAGGCTATTGGTGTTTAACCCCTTCATTGCCGTAGCGGCTAGCCGCTAAGGTAATGAAGTTTTTTAATATAAATGTTATTACTAGTGTAGATGAGCAGGGTGTCTCCAGAGCTGAACTGCATTGATTTCAGGTCCGGGGACCCTTTGATTCCCGAGATACAGGCCCCGTTATGGGGTGCCGGTATCTCCTATGCATTTACAGATGCAGCAGCCGTTATTCGAACACTTCACTCGTTGTATACCTCGGAATACCCATATCATGGCGCGTGATATCTTCCAACCATACCTCCTTTAGAGGCGAGCGCAGAAAATTGCATTTTAGCGTTCTGGTTTTTAAACACCTGAAATTAGCGCAGTAGCACAGTATTGTACACATTACAATTCATTCATTTCATTGCATTTTATTGCACACAAAGAAACAGAATCCATGAAATTCAAACAAAGCAACCGCGATAAACACGTGTGCTTGGGACGATTGGCCGCATTAATACTGCGTGGAATACAGCAGAGCACACGAAAACGGGTCCGTGATTTGTTCGAATAACGGCCGCCGCATCTGTAAATCCCACGGTCATGTGCGCAGGGAGAGCCGGCTCTCTCTGTGTAGCTCTCTCAGCAGCTGGAAAAAAAATCACACAGTTTGCTCTTTTGAGAGAGCCAATCATCACGTCGCCGGCTACTCACCCGTTTTGTGAATTTTGCTATCACAGGAAATAGAGGCTTTCAGAATACCGTGATAGCAACACTAAAAAAACAGGCGGTGTAAATGGAAGGCTTATAGAATGGACCCCTATGTTGTATTTTTTTAATCCAACTTGTACCTTCATTAACCCCTGAAGCACCAGATGGATTAAAATACATAATATCTCATGATATTATCATGGCACAAGCTATTGTAAAAATCTGTTACTCTAGTGTTTTTCCTGTACCTTCAATATCCAGGATACAACATGGACTACATTGTACATCAGTGCATTTTCATTCGTTATGCTGTCCCAGTTTATCGTTTGAGATAAGCATGAGATTAAGAAGTAGGAGGAAGAATACTGTCATTTTTATGATCTTGCTTAAGACACTTTATCCAGATTTATGCAAACCCTATATAGTAACACGTTTGCATTTTGCACTGTGAATGATTCCATGCTCATCAAGATATTTGTACTGTTGGGGAATAAAGATGAGTTTATTAGCTTGTTAGGAGTGTCACATAATATTAATTCACTTCTTTGTCACTTCAGAAACCTGCTTTTTCTGACTTTAGGTTATGGCATTACCTTGTCCTCAGCTCCATGCAATGGGTCACCAATCATTAAAGGAGCCAACTAAGCCATTGATATTTTTTGGAAAGTTTTCTTTTTTTACTGTTGATTGAAGCAGTCTTTGGAAATGAACCCCATTGATTTCAGCTCCAGGGTCTCCCTGCTTCCAGAGATAATTAGCTCCTAAGGGGTAACCAGTTTCCTCTGCTTTTAAAATATGCCACATCACATTGGCCAATAGGAAGCTGCCCCGAATGACATCACTTCCTATTGGCTAGCAGGGCCCAGGAGCCCGGGAGCTTTGAAAAGTGACCATTACGTGATACCAGAATCTATTACAGAGGTAAGTATCTCCGGAAGAAGATGGTACCTGGAGCTGAAATTAATGGCGTTCAGCTCAGGAGGCCCCCTGCTTCAATCCTATGTAAATAAAAATTTGCAAAAATAAATGTAACGGGTTTTCTCCTCCCCAATCGCAGATATAGTGTGGGGTGAAAGGAAACATACGGTGTTACCATGGGTGTGGTGCGTTACCTGTTGGCTCACAGGAGGGCTGAGCTCCAGCCACGGGGAACCTGGGGCAATATATACTAGGGGTAACCACTTACTCAATTCAGCGCCTCCACCTGCGATGGCTTCCACCATAGGGGGAGTGGTTCCTCGCAGGACACCTACACATAATCAATACTCACACACAGTGATATATATATTAACTAATACCATTTACTGAAAACAGCATATAACACAAGACCATACAAACATATCAGAACAGGTGTCCCTCTCTCGAGGAGACACTTACTGCGACGTCCCGCAGGACACTTCCCCAACACCAGGTGATCCCACCCAGTGCCCAAAGAACCCCACCCAATGTCCCGCACTCTTGCAGAGAGAGGCAATGGGTGACTGCGCAGCCACAGTTACACTAAGGGCCCGTTGATGCACTTATGACCGTATAGTACCTGCCGAGCACTCCGGTACTCGGATCAGCAACAACTTCACAAAGGGTCAGTCGTAGGATGACGTCATCTGATCCCCAACTTGGAACTCCTTGCACGCGGACCGCCAGGGGCGATCCCAACCTGGAAACAGTCTCTGAGGACCCCAACTTGGATCCGAACCTCTTAGCAGGAACCGCAGCGTCCGCTGTGTCCCTATCTAATCTACCCTACTTTGACAGGATCCCTAACATAGGGCCTGTCCCTACAGCACTACGTGACACGCGCTATACTATAGGCCGTCCCTACAGCACAGCAACCTGTAATGGCTTAGGGGGAAACTCCTAGGGGCCTTCAAGGGTTAATAACCTACCCCACTCCCCTAACTCTTCCCAGTCCTGACCGTTACTTAACTAGTCCCAGCGCCTGCAGCAACAAGCTGTGACCCACTGGATGCTGGCAGCCAACGTGCTGCGCAACACTGTGCCTGCCTGCCAGACCTCACAGCACTGACAGCCGTGACTCTGACAAGGCAGCACTACTCTAAGGGCAGCGTCCCTATCTTGGGCCTCCCTCAGCACTTACCCACTAACCTAGTGGGGAGTTGGGGCCTACCTGGGGTGTGGGTACCTATGTGGGTGCAGGAGCTGCACTCGCTCCCCGCACCTTCCTTCCCTCACAGCTCCCTCGCTCCAACTGACGTTCCCAGCACGCGAAATGTATCTTATCTCTCCCTTCCAAGTCATCCTTCAGCCCTATTGACTCCCTGGTGTCACGTGGGGCATACAGAGGCTCATGGGACTTGTAGTCCCTGCTCAGAGCCTTCCCTGATAGGCTAGGACTTCGCGGGCTTTCTGTGCCTTGTCCTGCGCCTGCGCAGTCTATCTGGGGCTGCCTCAACCTTTCCTGGGTTGTCCCTACGCTCGCGCGACTTCTCCCTAGCTCTAGGATCCTTCCTGTGCATGCGCGATCACTGCGCATGCGCGAGTCACTGGGTAATGGCGGCGCCCTCTTTGCTAGCCGCCGGGACCCTAACGACGCAACCGCGGCCTTAGCGACGGCCCGATCGCATCCCCGGCAACCAGCCGCATGCAGGGGAAGACGCACTGCTCCCTGCTCCGGCCCCCACCCTTGGAAGCAGCCGTCGGGTCCGTCGCTGACTCCGGCGGCACCCGCGACCGTGCTGCACCAAGAGAGGGGGGTCTCAAGGAGCTGCTGGAGACCAGGGCTACATAAATAAATGGCTTAGATTGCTGCTTTAATGGCTGGTGACCCAGTGCTGGTTGCTGAGGTTTGCAAAACTAATCGCCATCTTGGATTGTCACTTTAAGACCCACATCTTTTCTTGTTTACTATCGCTTGCTATCTGTGACTCCTGGGCTCGTGCTTCATGCATTTGTTTGGGTAAAATCCACAGTGATAAAAGACTTAAATAGGGCTTACCTATTTGTTTTATACAATAATTCTGCACAAGCTAAATAGAAATACAATAGATGTTTCTATTTAGCTTCACATTATACATATTTACATCATCTTATTTATTTTAACATATAACTTTGTCGCTTTCTATTGAACATGCAGTTGAGTAATAATACATTACACCCTTAATAAATACTGTCTATGCTGATACACAGCAAGATATGTGAATTTTGTAAATTATTATGGAAATAACAGAAAACGCCCACTTGTTATTTCATCTCTAGACATACAGTACAAGGAGCAAATGTAGTGAATGCGATTGATTGTTTGCATGTACTAAAAGGATTTCCTCCCTCTAATGAATCTACCATAAATGTGACATGTTACAAGCTTTGGAAATAATTCAATTTCCATTTCTTTAAGGGCTATGTCTGTGGAGGAACCTAGTGGGAATTGTTATCTTCTGTTTAGCTTTTTAATAAAAGTTTAGATGGTGTTATCTTTTAAAACATGTGGTTTCCCCAGGGATTCAGTAGTTACAGAATCGGTACTGTATTTGCTTGGATGAGCTGGATGCAGGTAATTTAAATGGAAGAGAGTATGGATTTTTAGATATAACTATACAAATGTCAAACATATTACTTCCTACTATTTTAAGATCTGTTTTTGCATTTTAAGTGTTATATTTCCCCATGTAACACCTAAAATACAAATAGTTCTTTGTCTCACCTTATTGATTTAGGTAATAAAAAAAAATTACTTAGAAAATTTGCATGTACATTAATTAATAGAACTCATATACAAAAAAGAGAGCAAGATCATAATCAGCCAATTACAGACATGTAAACCTGACATCAATAGTGGGGAAGCGGCTTTAAGGTTTAGTATGGGATTATATTCAGGAATACCTGCTGGATAACAAAATTTATAGTAATAGTCAGCATGGATTTGTGAAGGATAGGTCATGTCAAACTAAAAAAAATAATTTATTTGATGAGGTAAGTAGGAATTTAGACTAGAGTAATGCAGTTAATGTTTTCTACTTTGCAGTTAGTGTACAAAGTAAAGGAAATTAGTCTCAGTAAAAATATTTGTCCCTGGATTGAAAACTCGTTGAAAGATAGACAACTGAGAGTTGTCATAAATTGAACTTTTTCAAGTTGAGAACCACAGAATCAGTACTGGGACCCCTGTTTTTTAACTTGTTTATTAATGACCTTGTGGTTGGCATAGAGAGCAAATGTCTTCATCTTTGCTGTTAAAACTAAAATTTGTAAGGTAGTAATATCAAAGGAGAATGTAATTTCTCTCTAAAAGGACTTGAATAAACTGGAAACTTGGGCAGGGAAATGGTAGATGAGATTTAAGAGAGATTAATGTAAGGTGATGCATTTGAGAAACAACAATAAACAGGAGATTTACACATTAAATGGGGCAAAATTAGGTCAATCCTTGTTGGAGAAGGATTTAATAGTGCTAGTAGACAGTGGGCTTAGCAATAGTGCCCAGTGTCAGGCAGTAGCTGCAAGAGAAAATACAATCTGATCTTGCATTAAACTGGGTATGGATGAAAGAGAAGTAAATACAGCATCGACACACTTTATTCGAGCAAATGCCCAGTTTGTACCTGGCAGATACCTGGAATGCGCCACTCCTCACCTCTAACAAGCCCCGTTGCGTTTGCCTTCCCAGCCACGGTTCATGCCTGGCTGACGGGGGCCTGATCTGTTAAATGATAATGATCAGGATTTAATAGGCTGCAATGCTTCGTGTGTCCACCAGATGGCATAAATTCATGAATTGTAATGCAGTATATATATATACAGTACTGTATATACACAGTGTATATCTATATATATATATATATATATATATATATATATATATATATATATATATATATATATATACTGTATAACAACAACCCCTATAAGCCCTAACATACAGTACTGTACACATACAGTACTGTATATGCACATACATAAATGATACTACTGTATGGGCTGCGGGGGCGAGATGTGTTTGCAGCAGAGAGAGATCCGCTGCTCTCTCTCTGCGCAAACATCGGCACATTAAAAATTATTTTAAATACATTTTTATTGATAGTGTAGATGTGCAGGGGGTCTCCGGAGCTGAACCGCGTTGGTTTCAGGTCTGGGGACCCCCTGCTCCCTGAGATACAGCCCCCTTTATGAGGTGCCGGTATCCCTCTGCTTGGTTTAAAGGTCCCGATCACGTGATCGCGGCCTGTAAACCAAGCAGAGCAGAGGGATACCGGCACCACCTAAACTTCCGTGTCAGGTGACTCGCGACGTCGTGACGTCGTGACGCCGTGACGTCGTTGTGCAGTGTCGGACGGTGGTTGGGTTGGGGGCGGGCTTCAGTTCCCTCCAAACATGGCGCTCCTGGGGCTCTGCAAACTGCGACCTCACAGCAACTAAGTGGGGGCTCACTGGCAGTCGGAGCAATGTCAGCCCTACCGGTTTCGAGAACTGTGTTCTCTTCCTCAGGGGCACTTAACCCCTTCACGACCGTAGCAGTTAATACCGCTACGGTCATGAAGGGGTTAAGCCCTCCCGCTACCCCCCGCAAGCCCTAAACAAGCACCGTTGGGGCTAATACCCCATTCACCCACCCCCACTACCCACAATAAAAAAAATACACACACAGCAGCCGCCAAAGAATAAATAAATAACTCTAAATAAATAAATGACAATAAATACATTTGAAATACATTTTTATTGATAGTGTACATGTGCAGGGGGTCTCCGGAGCTGAACCGCGTTGGTTTCAGGTCTGGGGACCCCCTGCTCCCCGAGATACAGCCCCTTTTAGGGGGTGCCGGTATCCCTCTGCTTGGTTTAAAGGGCCCGACCACGTGATCGCGGCCTGTAAACCAAGCAGAGCAGAGGGATACCGGCACCCCCTAAAGGGGCCTGTATCTCGGGGAGCAGGGGGGTTCCCAGACCTGAAACCAGTGCGGTTCTGCTCTGGAGACCCATGACGCAAAATATGACGTCATAGGCCTTTAAAAGCCTATGTCGTCTCATTTTGAAGCCAGACGCCGCGGAGGAAGGACCTCCGGCCAAGAAAGAAGACCAGGGCATGGCCACAGACGAGGAGAAGACCCCGCCCCGCCCCGCTGGAAGGAGATAGAAGAAAGAAGAACACAGATGAAGATGGATTACAGATAGAAGACCCGTGGATTGGTTTGGATTTTTAGTTTAATGTTTATTATTTTCTGGTTTATTATTTTATGGGTTCCTGATCGTGGATTGGTTCGTGAGTAAGCTGCGCAACGGGAGTCGGTGGGGGCAAGTAATGGTAAGTGAACTACAGTAAAGAAATGTACAGTAAAGAAATGTATTTTATTTAACTTGTTAATTTTTTCAAAAGGTTTTTTAACATGTGTATTTTTTTTTTGTGGTATATCATTTCTTGCCACTGTATGTATGTATGTATATATGTCTAGAAAGATATATACATACAGTACAGTACAGGGTAAGAAATGATGTTGTTTTAAAAGCTGGATTAGATGTGTTTTAAATTATTTTGTGTACTCTGCTACAGTATGCTTTATTGTGAGTTTAAAGTATTTTAAAATTAGATAGATGTATTCCTTGGTATTGTATTGTGTGTTTGAGGAAGGTCAGGGATAGGCTTGGTTTGTAAAGGTTGTATTTTTGTCGGTACTTATATTTTTTCAAAGGCTTAATTGTTCTGCTCTAGGCGTGAATTTGTTAATGGTTTTATTGTTCGGGATCTAGTGTGAATTGTTTAGGGATGTAAATAATGATTGCTAATTGATTTTTGTTTACATGTTTGATTAATTTGCAGAATGTATATGGTACATAGATATTTAGGCATCATTTATATTGGAATGTAAGTTGTTTAAATGGCTTTTCAGAGGTTTAGTGATGATTTAGATTGAGAGATCAGTTATGAATATTAAAGGAAATTGATTTTAATTTAGTGTGTATGTATGGAGAAGTGTTTGGTTGTAGGATAGTGCTTTTGATAACCCTTCTACATTTATTTGTACTGTATATTGGTTTATCATGGGTGTGTATATAACGTGTGTATATATATATATATATATATATATATATATATATATATACTGTATATATCTCTCTCTCTCTTTCTCTCTGTCTCTCTGTATATATATACAGTGTATATATATATATAGTTGCATGATGAAGCCACAGTACAAATTCATGGGTGAGGGTGGGTATCGGGCCTGTGTGGCTTAACCCCTTAATATCTGATAAGGTGTTTAAGGGGTTAATTGATATCTGAATGTAATTGCAATGTATTGGCTTTTGATTTTTGTTTACTTGGTTGTAGGGCAGTATGCTTTTGATAACCCTTCTACATTTATTTGTACTGTATATTGGTTTATCATGGGTGTGTATATAACGTGTGTGTATATATATATATATACATATATATATATATATATATATATATATATATACTGTATATATCTCTCTCTCTTTCTCTCTGTCTCTCTGTATATATATACAGTATATATATATATATATATATATATATATATATATATATATATATATATATATATATAGTTGCATGATGAAGCCACAGTACAAATTCATGGGTGAAGGGTGGGTATCGGTCCAGTGTGGCTTATCCCCATAATTACCTTTGCGTTTATTATCTGATAAGGTGTTTAAGGGGTTAATTGATATCTGAATGTAATTGCAATGTATTGGCTTTGTATTTGCTATGTATGTTGTGGACAAGACAAGGATTTTGCTGGCAACGGACACTTCGTATTGATGAGGTCAGTAGTACTTTATTTATTTGTATATGCTAGTTAATGTTTTTAATAATGGGCAATTAATCTATTATCCATATCTGGATAATAGTTATTTTGCACATTATTGTACTGTAGGTGTTGGGGGGGAGGGTGTATGTATTGAATGTATAGGCCAGGTTTATTTTTTTTACATTCAGGGTTTGATTCCGTGGTTTTGCGTGGGGCCTCTGGAGACCACCTGTGGGTATCCTCGGGTATCCCAAGGGTATCAGGCTGGTGGTTCCACGGGTGACACATGCGGGTATGATGATGTGTGGTCCCACTTCTGTGGGGGCACCGCCGACCCGTAGGTGCGGGGATGATGATGTGTGGTCCCACTTCTGTGGGGGCACCGCAGACCCGTAGTGAGCACCCGTGAGTTCCCCAGACCCCCGAGGGAACCACCCGAGGCCCCGCAGACACCTGTGGGTTTGACCCGGGGCTCCCAGACATCCTTGGGCCTACCGTGGAGACCCAATTGTGGCCCACGGTGACCCAAGGAGACCACCTGGGTGCCATGGTGCTGGCAGGATCCACCAGCAGGCCTCCAGAACCTGTGTAAAAAGGGCTGTAGGTCTGTCCAGGTGCCCTGCCAGCCCACCGGGGACTAGCGTGGGGCTGCGTTATGAACCCTGTATGTAAAAGGATAAATCTTGTATTTATGGGGGGGCACAGGGGGTGGGTAATGTATTTAATAAATATAATGCTGTTTATTGTGGGTCATTGTACTGTTTTTATTGTGGGTACTGGGGGTGGGGTGTTTCCCCAACGGTATGTGGGTAGGCCTCCCTTGTGGGTACTGACTGGTGGTTAGGCCTCACGGGGGGGGGGGTTAGTGTGGGAGGGTATGTAGGCATCCCGAGTGGTGAGTGAGGGTGGGTTAACCCCTTCATGACTGTAGCGGTTAATAACCGCTATGGTGATTAAGGGGTTAGGGGACATTACTTTGTATGTTTTAATTTTTGTGTCTGTTTTGCAGAAGCGGAGGGGCCATGGCCAGGATGGGGGGGGGGTAACGGTATGTGGGTAGGGGGTGAGGGTGGTTAGCAATGCAGGGAGGGATATTTACTGGTAACAGAAACATCTCTCTGCCTTCAGTGTAATCTGTTTAAAGCCCCCTCCCCCCTAATGTGTGTTTCTGTAAAATCTCTCTCCCTTCAGTGTAATCTGTTTAACAGAAACATTAGGATGGAGGGGGCTTTAGGCCTTTACATCTCTCTCCCTTCAGTGTAATCTGTTTAACAGAAACATTAGGGGGGAGGGGGCTTTAGGCCTTTAGGCCTTAATATCTCTCTGCCTTCAGTGTAATCAGTTTAACAGAAACATTAAGGGGGAGGGGGCTTTAAACAGATTACACTGAAGGCAGGGAGATACAGGGAATGTACTGTATTGTTCATCATGTACATTGCAATGCTGTGTATAATGTATAAAGTTTTTTACAATTAGATAGATGTAATCCTTGGTATTGTAAGGGTTAGCTTTGGTTTTAAATTGTGTTTTCTGGTTGGTACTTACAGTATATATTGATTTTTGTTTACTTGATTGGTTAAAATAGTTGACTTGTTTGGAAGTGTTTGTATTTACTGGTAGAGTAGCTTGCAATTATATTGTTAACATTCATTTGCAGAATGTATATGGTGCATAGATTTTATGCATCATTTATACAATGTAAATGCAATGTACTGTGTGGATTGGAATGTTATGTTTTATATTGTAAAATCAGTTAGGATTATTAAATGGATTATTATTATTGTCTGTATAGAGAAGCGTTATTTGTAGGACAGTATGATTTTGATAACCATTCTACATGTATTTGTATATTGGTTCATCATCTGTGTGTATATATACTGTATACTGTATCTATCTATCTATCTATCTATCTATCTATCTATCTATCTATCTATCTATCTATCTATCTATCTATCTATCTATCTATCTATCTATCTATATATATGTATATATATATATATATATATGTATACAGTATATATATACACAGTATATACTGTATATGGATAGGGATTGTTATTATATATATACTGTATATATATCCAGTATATATATACAGTATATATTTATTTCTCTTCATGTATTTATTTATTTAGATTTATTTATTAATTGGGGGGCTGCTGTGTGTGAATTTTTTTTATTGGGGGTGAGGGGGGTGTTTGGCCCTTGGTGTGAGTTTAGGACTTGCAGCAGCAGCACAATTAATAAATAAATCTAAATAAATAAATGAATATAAATAAATACATTTAAAATACATTTTTATTGATAGTGTAGATGTGTAGAGGGTCTCCAGAGCAGAACCGCACTGGTTTCAGGTCTGGGGACCCCCTGCTCCCCGAGATACAGGCCCCTTTAGGGGGTGCCGGTATCCCTCTGCTCTGCTTGGTTTACAGGCCGCGATCACGTGGTCGGGCCCTTTAAACCAAGCAGAGGGATACCGGCACCCCCGAAAGGGGGCTGTATCTCGGGGAGCAGGGGGTCCCCAGACCTGAAACCAACGCGGTTCAGCTCCGGAGACCCCCTGCACATGTACACTATCAATAAAATGTATTTCAAATGTATTTATTGTCATTTATTTATTTATTTATTTAGAGTTATTTATTTATTTTTTGGCGGCTGCTGTGTGTGTGTATTTTTTTTATTGTGGGTAGCGGGGGTGGGTGAATGGGGTATTAGCCCCAACGGTGCTTGTTTAGGGCTTGCGGGGGGTAGCAGGAGGGCTTAACCCCTTCATGACCGTAGCGGTATTAACTGCTACGGTCGTGAAGGGGTTAAGTGCACCCGCAACCCCCCCCGCAAGTCCTAAACTCACACCAAGGGCCAAATACCCCCCTCACCCATCCCCACTACCCACAATAAAGCGGGCACGGTGGGTTAACCCCTTCATTGCCTTAGCGGCTATCCGCTATGGTAATGAAGCAGCATTTCTGTATTTTTAATAATATTGAGCAGGAGCAGGGGGGGTCCCTGAGCATTAATTTCTGGCTCAGGGAACCCCCTGCTCACTGTACAATATTATTAAAATACAGAAATGCTGCTTCTTTACCATAGCGCATAGCCGCTAAGGTAAAGATCGAGTGTTTATTTATACTGTATACTGTATGTGTTTTATTGATACTGTACATGTGCAGAGGGTCTCCAGAGCAGAACCGCACTGGTTTCAGGTCTGGGGACCCCCTGCTCCCCGAGATACAGGCCCCTTTAGGGGGTGCCGGTATCCCTCTGCTCTGCTTGGTTTACAGGCCGCGATCACGTGGTCGGGCCCTTTAAACCAAGCAGAGGGATACCGGCACCCCCTAAAGGGGGCTGTATCTCGGGGAGCAGGGGGTCCCCAGACCTGAAACCAATGCGGTTCAGCTCCGGAGACCCCCTGCACATCTACACTATCAATAAAAATGTATTTAAAATAATTTTTAATGTACTGATGTTTGCACAGAGAGAGAGCAGCGTATCTGTCTCTGCTGCAAACACATCTCGCCCCCGCCGCCCATACAGTAGTATCATTTACATTGTATGTATGTGCATATACAGTACTGTATGTGTACAGTACTGTATGTTAGGGCTTATAGGGGTTGTTGTTATACAGTATATATATATATACAGTATATATACTGCATTACAATTCATTATAGGGGACGGCTTCAAAGAGAACAGCTCGCAAGCGCCACCATGTGTATTTACACGGCATTGCAGTATTGCAACCAGCCGGAATAAAATGCTTAAATCCCTGCCGGGAAAATAACGCAATGCACTCTGGCAGAAAACGATCAGAAACCTGAATACACCCGGGTATACCCGAATTCGCGGGACTAGCCGAGCGAGAATAAAGTGTGTCGGTACTGTACAGTATAATTATACCACTGTATAAAGCATTAGTAAAACCACACATTTAATATGGAGTACAGTTTTGGGCAGCACTTCATAAAAAAATACATTATGGAACTAGAAAAAGTGCACAGAATAGACACCACATTAATAAAGGTGATGGAAAAATTGACTTATGAAGAGGCTAGCTAAATTAGGGTTGTTTACATTAGAGAATAGGCATCTAAGAGGGGACATAACTAAATAGAAATATTTAGGTTCAATACAAGGAGCTTTCAAAATAACTACAGTATTAATCCCAAGTGCAGTACATATGACACAGGGTCATCCTTAAATTTGGATGAAAGGAGATTTCATCAGCAGCAAAAGAAAGGATTCTTTACAGTAAAGGCAGATCAAATGTGGAATTCATTGCCCATGGAGACTGTGATGGCAGATATATCTACAAAAAAGGTTGTTCATCTTTTTAGAAAGGAAAGTTATACAGGGATATACTAAATTTGTAAACATGGGAAGGATGTTGATCGAGAGAGAAATTTGATTGATATTATTGGAGTCAGTAAGGAAATAATTGTTTTCACTTATGATATATCATTGGATAATGTGTCTGTCATGTTCTAGCCTGCAGTACCCATGTTTATCCACTGTCAGGAATCAGCGTTCTCCTCGCTTCCCACACAAACCACTTCCCCTCCGCAGGGAGCCCCATGACACACAAAACAATCCTGCCTTACCGGCCTCCACGGCTCCTCGCCCTTGCCGCCATCGCGGGATCACTCCCCTCGGCGATTCCTCTGCTCAGGGCCGGGCGCGCCCACGCCATCCTGCACGCCCACCTACACGCATGCCAGCCCCAGACGTTATGTGCATGCATTCCCAGCTTGCAGAGCACACGCCTAACAGAGCACTTTTAACCACTGCTCCTGCAGTGAGGCGTCGCCCCCAAGCATCACACAGTTCCATGCAAATCAATGTTTACACTCAGCTGGGCTTTAACACCTCCCTCCTATCAGGGAGGACTCCCTGCAGTCCTCCAGGCCTGCCCCCTTTTCCCATTGGCCTGCCAAGCTTTATTATGCCTGTGCTTCCCATCACTCGTCGCTCGACATAGTTCTGTATGGAAGCATTTGACTACTCTCTCAGTGACTCCTCAGGTATTGACGCGGATTGGACGACTACCCCCTCTGGCTCTCGACTTCGGCTCTACTTGGACTTCGTGACTTCTGGCATCCCTGTAACACGGCTTATACCTTCGACCATCCGCAACTCTCCTATCCCTGATCTTGGCAACGGCAATAACTACTCTTCCTCTACTACCGGTACCGGCAAGTATTGTCTTCCTTACTATACCTGGCCTGGCAACACTAACACCACACTCCGGACGCACTCCCTTTGCTGCGGGTGCTTGTATCCCTACGTCCCACCTCAGCACAGGGGACGGGTCGGGTCTGGTCTGCGTGCAGCACCGGCGTAACATCCACTGAGACTGCTGCTACTCTGCTAGCTCTCTCAATGTCATGTTCTAGCCTGCAATACCCATGCTTATCCACCGGGACTGATGCTACTCTTCTAGCTCTTTCAAAGAACATTCCCGACCCTGAAACCTGACACCTGCACCTGTGCTCTACCTCTCAGCCTGTCTATATAAATGTAACGGATTTTCTGGCTAGGGCTGACCCACCCAATCTCACATTGGCCCCTGTGGTCTAACCAGTCCCCATTACATGGTAGTGTCTGGTGGTGCACCTGTTGGCAACAGGACTCCTGAGTCTCCCGCATGATGTTGTGTGGGGATGTCAACCCAGACAGGCAGCTGAGGTAGTGTGTTAGAGTCCTACCTACATACAGTGCAGTGCCTCCACCTCTTCAGGATCTCTGTGTCCACAATGAGATGGTTTTGATGAGGAACTCCTTCTTGGTGGTGCCTTCCGCTGGAGAGTAACTTCAGTCCCACACAGTGGAGTGTCTTTGATCAAGGGCATCTTTATTATAGTGGTATGGGCAAACTGCCCTTCACAGCCAGCAACTCAGCCGCTCATCTTGGCTGGTACTTCCCTTTGAAAGGTCTGGTCTCCTAATGAAGTGGAATCATCTCTCCCCTCAGGGAGATCACCTCCTGTGCCAGGTCCCTGGACACAGTGTAGGCCCTTGATCTATGACTGGGTCAGTAGTTAACGCACTAGCTGAACACCTCAGCCTGGTAGAACAAACTTGACCTTCAACTCTAACTTTGGGCAGTGCTGTGCCTTATATACCTCAGGAAACAGGCACATCTCTGATGTCACTAACGGTGGACTCAGAGTATGTGGCCACTCCCCTTCAATATATATGACACCTCACCAGGGTGTGAGGGCAAACCTCCATGATTGATGCTAGCAACCCTGTAACTTACCAGGCTTACTGCCAGCATGAGAGAAAACTGTATGCCATTTTACAGCATCGCTACATTGTCCCCCTGGTGAATCCCAACACCCCGTCTGGGACCTAAATTTGGTGTACCTTCGTCCAGGAAGCACTGCAAAACATACACATAATTATGAACACAAATTTTTATCATACAGTTTTCCATGATATTCTCTACTACAGTGTCGACCAACTTTATTCTAACTCGGCTAGCTCCGAGGATTTCAGAATATCCCGGTGATGTGCGGTTTTGTGTAGTTTTCGCCCGGAGTGAATTGCGTTATTTTCGCGGCTGTGATTTAAGCATTTTATTCCCGCTGTCTGCAATACTGCAATGCCGTGTAAAATCTCATGGAGGCGTTTGCAAGCTGTTGTCTTTGAAGCCGTCCCCTATAACCCCTAACATACAGTACTGTACACATACAGTACTGTATATGCACATCAATGATACTATAGGCCGGCGGGGGCAAGTTGTGTTTGCAGCAGAGAGAGATCCGCTGCTCTCTCTGCGCAAACATCGGCACATTAAAAATTATTTAAAATACATTTTTTTCATAGTGTAGATGTGCAGGGGGTCTCCGTAGCTGAACCGCATTGGTTTCAGGTCGGGGGACCCCCTGCTTCCCGAGATACAGGCCCCTTTATGAGGTGCCGGTATCCCTCTGCATTTAAAGGTCCCGATCACGTGACCGCGGCATGTAAACCAAGCAGAGGGATACCGGCACCCCCTAAAGGGGCCTGTATCTCGGGGAGCAGGGGGTCCCCGGACCTAAAACCACAGCGGTTCAGCTCCGGAGACCCTCTGCACATCTACAGTATAAATAAAACACACACATCAATAAAGAATCGTTCCTTACCTTTGCGGCTATGTGCTATGGTAACGATGCAGCATGAATGGATTTTTAATAATTTTGTACAGTGAGCAGGGGGTTCCCTGAGCCAGAAATCAAAGCTCCTGCACAATATTATTAAAATACAGAAATGCTGCTTCATTACCATAGCTGATAGCCGCTAAGGCAATGAAGGGGTTAACCCACCGTGCCCGCTTTATTGTGGGTAGCGGGGGTGGGTGAAGGGGGTATTTGGCCCTTGGTGTGAGTTTAGGACTTGCGGGGGGGTTGCGGGTGCACTTAACCCCTTCACGACCGTAGCAGTTAATACCGCTACGGTCATGAAGGGGTTAACCCCATCCCGCTACCCCCCCGCAAGCCCTAAACAACCACCGTTGGGGCTAATACCCCCTTCACCAACCCCCACTACCCACAATTAAAAAAATTCACACACAGCAGCCGCCCAAAAAAAAAAAAAAAAATCTAAATAAATAAATACATGAATATAAATAAATAAATAAATTTAAAATACATTTTTATTCATAGTGTAGATGTGCAGGGGGTCTCCGGAGCTGAACCGCATTGGGTAGTGGGGTGTGGATGAAGGGGGTATTAGCCCCAACGGTGGTTGTTTAGGGCTTGCGGGTGGGGGTAGCGGGAGGGGTTAACCCCTTCATGACCGTAGCGGTATTAACTGCTACGGTCGTGAAGGGGTTAAGTGCACCTGCAACCCCCCCGCAAGTCCTAAACTCACACCAAGGGCCAAATACCCCCTTCACCCACCCCCGCTACCCACAATAAAGCGGGCATGGTCTATGAGACGAAAACATCACCAGGCGAGTGGCGATCTCAACGGCAAAGACCAAAAAAAACAAGTGCTTATTTTTTATTCACGTCTGGTGAGTAGGTTTTCAATTTTAACCAGGCGGAGCAAAGAAAGAAATCTTGGACTAAGTTCCGAAGTGCAAGATTGTGGATAGTGCTCAGGCACTTGTCCACTGTTCATCCATAGCTAGGCATTTTAATTTATATTTTATATTCATGTTTATTCATTGTCATCCATGGTTATTTTAACTTTGTAATAAATTGCTCCTTCATTGTATTCATGTTATCCCTTGGGTAATACACCATTGCAGGCCTCCTGCATGTTTTGTCTTTTTCTCTCCCCCTTTCCTGAGGTCACAGCATAACAGAAGAAGTCTCAAGCATACCCTTCTATATCCTTACCTCAGCGCCAGAAAAGGTTACCTTTCTCCTAGGATCCCTCAACCTACACTGGCGACACACTTTATTCGAGCTCGGCTAGTCCCACGAATTCGGGTATACCCGGGTGTATTGAGGTTTGTGACTGTTTTCTGCCCGAGTGCATTGGGTTATTTTCCAGGCAGGGATTGAAGCATTTTATTCCCGCTGGCTGCAATACTGCACAGTATATATATATACTGCATTACAATTCATGAATTTATGCCATCTGGTAGACACGCGAAGCATTGCAGCCTATTAAATCCTAATCATTATCATTTAACAGATCAGCCGCCCGTCAGCCAGGCATGAACCCAGGCTGGGAAGGCAAATGCAACGGGGCTTGTCAGAGGTGAGGAGCGGCGCATTCCAGGTATCTGCCAGGTACATACTGGGTATTTGCTCGAATAAAGTGTGTCGGTGCAGTACTTGATCCCTTTGGATCCACTGCCCCTGACCCGATGTCATACCATCGCAGCCTCATCTCCTCCTCACGGCCTTCTTCCGTAAATTCTCCCGGGGCCCACCAGTAATCCACCACCCCTTCTTTCCGGAGGATAAACCTGGTACGATCAAGCCAGGCCTCATATCCCTCGAACTTGGGCGCCCACCACTTGTGCTCTCTAGCCTCTGCCGGGACAGCCACAGGACCCTCACTCTCCTCCAACTCTCCCCCTAAGGATATCCCAGAGGTGCCAGCAGATCTAGACTGGGATCCCAACCTTTTTACCCGGCCGGTGACACTAACCCGGATACTACTGGGGCAGTCACTCGAGACCGACACCTGTCGTGTAGACCTCCCCCTTCCCGATCCATCATCGGAAGTGAAACATTCAGCAAAGTCCAAACTTTCCCCAGTCTTTTCATCGGAGATGACTCGGGACTCCCCAGACAACCCTTGGCTTGAGGGTGACCCATAGGAAAAGGTGAAAGGGGTCGGGGCTTTAGCTATGATGGGGGATTGGGCATAGGGAAGAGCTACTGCACCGACACACTTTATTCGAGCAAATACCCAGTATGTACCTGGCAGATACCTGGAATGCGCCGCTCCTCACCTCTGACAAGCCCCGTTGCATTTGCCTTCCAGCCTGGGTTCATGCCTGGCTGACGGGCGGCTGATCTGTTAAATGATAATGATTAGGATTTAATAGGCTGCAATGCTTCGCGTGTCTACCAGATGGCATAAATTCATGAATTGTAATGCAGTATATATATATATATACTGTGCAGTATTGCAGCCAGCGGGAATAAAATGCTTCAATCCCTGCCTGGAAAATACCTCAATGCACTCGGGCAGAAAACAGTCACAAACCTCAATACACCCGGGTATACCCGAATTCGTGGGACTAGCCGAGCTCGAATAAAGTGTGTCGCCAGAGTATTGGCATCCACGGGGCTACGACCCACATGTCGGCGCTACCTTGCCCGGTGCCATCTGGCTGGCCTTCCGGTTCTCCCGTCTCGCTGCTCCCAGGCTTCCGCAGGGCCTGCCAACTCTTCTTGAACCCAGGCGATTGGGTACCGCTGCTTGGGCGCGCCACCGCCATCTTCCAGGAGGCTCCGCTATGCCCGCCGGAAGTGATGTCCTCGATCTCGCGGGACTCATCGCCATCTTGGGTTGGGTCCTCTTCCTCCACAACGACATCCGGAAGTGCTGTTTCCTCTCGTGGCTCCGCTCAGGCCTGGTCTAGGCCTCTCTCCACCGCTGCCACCGCCGACGCCTGAAGGGGCCAAGGACGTCTCTTACCGCTCCATCGGCGCGGAATGGATCCTTCTCCCACTGCTCTGCCATCGGATCCGCTAGTCACCACGGGCGTGGGACTCCGTCTTTCCGGCTGCCTCTGCACGGGCGACACGCGGCTCCGCTCCGCTGCAACACAGGTGAGTGCCGGTTTTGTTACAGCACCGCTGTAGTGGTCCGCCGGTTGGCGTGTCACCACCGGAGTCGAGGCCACTTTCTCCTCATCCAAGGAACTGGGCTCCAACACGGGAAGTGGCACCCCCGTTGGGGACCGCTGGTGGGGTTCTCGCCCATCACCACGTCGACCAGGGTCTTTTTCTTCGGGCTCTGTCTTGATAGTAAGGAGTGATCCCCATGCTCCGGGGTCTGCACGCTCCCTCCAGAGCGCGCCCGGGACTTCAGCCATTAGCATGGCTGTGTCCGGCCCCGCCTCTACGGTCTGGCCAGGTACGAAGGGTGGCACCGGCCACAGATAATGCATGCCGCATTGAGGGCATCGAGACGCGGTACTAACTGTACCCCCGGCAGTCGACACTGCATGCATAGGCACGCCACAGTCTCGTTGCCGGCCGCCCTGAGCACCAGGAAGCCTCCTGGGGCCGAATAGGGCTGGGCAGAGATAGTCGAATCGTCCTCGATCTTGCTGGCCATATTAACCACCGGAGACACTCTTTGCAGTGGTGTGCTCGGTTCGCTGACTCCTAGTGATTGAAGTGCAGGGGCTGGATTGATAATTCCTCCCTCATCCAGCTCCACCCGCATCTGACAGAGCTGGAAACCACTCCCCCTGGTTGAGATTAGGGGAGGGTCCCACAAGTTTATTGGATGACCCAGCACTGGGGCTGACTTGTCACTGTACATGAGGGCGCGGCCGCAGCTTTCGCGCCATACCTCCCATCAGGGTGGGTTTCTCCTTTTGGCGCCACTCCCGGCCAACTCTCTGCAAGCTTTGCATTTGCAGAATTTTCTGCATCCGACCCACGCGGTCTCCCAGAGAAGCGGGAGCTGCCATTTTGGTTTGCATTGCCAGTCACTTTAGCAACTGAGGTAGCTTTTTGTTTGTTGTACGCCGACTGGCAAGCAAATCCATAATTCTCTCCACATAGTACTACAATGTCCTCCTCACTGTCATCCGGGGAATTGCCCCGGGGTCCTAGGCAGGACCAAAACGGCACGGCCACAGTCTTGTCGCCACTCAACAGCAGGCTCGCAAAAGTCGTCTCCGTAGCTTGCTCTTCACTAGAACACACACAATGTGCGCTCTCTCCATCAGCCTCTGTCCGCCATCTTGGACCTTCCGCACCGCGCGGATCCTCCATTCTTGCGGTTGACATTTGGTTGCTGTATTTACTGAGATTGTACATGGAGCTCCTCTCTGCTGGGCAGCTGCCATACAAATACAATAAAGATTGCCCGATGCACCCCCAGGTCATCCTTGCGGTCTGACAACTCCATCAGCTCCCCTGACTACCCCTAAATTCCATCCCAACACAGCACCGACCGGCAGCATACACTCTCCTGTTTCCCAGTGTGCCTAGCAAAAGCCTGTCCTGTTGACAGGTATCTCAGCAGCGCCTCCAAATGTAACAGATTTTCTGGCTAGGGCTGACCCACCCTGTGACGATAGTGAGGGTTTGGCCCGGGATTAACGGGGTTACCCCCCAAGGGCCCCCTCTAACCTCACCAGGGAGACAAGGGGTTAACTGGGCTGAGGCCCAGAAATGTGATTTGACCCATGTTATAACATGAAAATGCTTATTCCCCTGTGTAAATGATGTTGTTACTGGATCAGTGTCTGCATAACACACCCACTGGGTCATAAGGGGTTAATGAGCTACAGTTTAAGAAAATTCCACTGTATGGTGTCTTTTCAGGAAATCTGGACTTCAACGGGCTTAATTGAAGTTGAATGTGAAAAGCAGAAGGGTTTTTTAGTGTACAGTATGTTAATACCTGTTTGCAGCCAGCCCCTGAGCCTTGGGGTGCAGCCTCAGGGGAACCCCCCAAGTACCCACAAATTAAAAATATCACTTTGTCATAAGAGGGACATATATTTTTGAAAAAGTGCTTTTCTGGGGCAGTTTTTGAAATGTACAGGCAGAATGCTAATGGTGTGCTAATGCTAATGTACAGGCAGAATGCCTGCCCTTTTGTAATGCATGAGGAACCAAATGGTCTTGACACCTTAAAGCTGGGTTACCTCTGTATGCTAGATAGGACATCTTGCTAGGTGTGATACATAGTGATCAAAAAGTAATTACCTAATTGTTTATGCGGGGAGCTAAAAGCCTGCTTCAAATGGTTTTATTGATGGGGCCAGGGTGGGCTACCCCAAGCAGGATATCTGAATGGGTGTCCTTATTAAATATAAGAATATTATGAGATGTCCTTGGCTGACCAAGCTAAGAATTACATATTTGTATTAGTGGGAGTTAGCCCATCCTTTTGAGTATAAACACTGTATATGTAACTGCTGCGAAATGCCAGATATTAATATCTCTATTAATTTTCATATTACACCGTAATGTTTGGTCTCTCTGCGAGCGTCAGGTGTGATGGAATGTATTAATATATCGCACCTGCCGGTATGTATTACTGAACTCAAGTTAGGGAGTGATTTGCAGTAAATATGAAATTTTGGTTGAGTTTTGAGAAACTGCAGCCCCCCTGCTATGATAATGAGCAGGAAAGGCTAGAATTTACATTGCCTGGTCTAAAGGCTAAATTGCTAATTGCTTATGCTTGGCCCAACTGACCAAAGGAACTAACCAGATAAGTGTAACATTTCACACTGGTCAATGGAAGTCCCAAGTCAGCTTCAAAAGCTTCAAAGGGACTTTTGCTAGACGGCACGGCGCCGTATCTGGGAAAGAGGGGGTTAAAATGATATATAAGTCAGAACCACCTTTTACCCATTGTTCTTCATGTTCCTCATGCAAAGTTCTTCATGCAAATGATCTTCATGTCTGCATGTCATCAGGCCTGTGTCTTTATGCAAGGTCTTGGGATGATGCAGGTTTTGCTGTATGACTTGCCTGTCTTGCTGTGATGTCAACTGATATATGGGAGAAGTGGCCCAGTCTGTATCCTGATGGCCTTCTGTCCTAATCTTTAAGTAAGTGTCTATATTTTGCCTGTTATTTGTACATATCTGTTGTGTTCACCTTTATCAAGGAATAAATTACATATTATCATATCTAAGTCTCGTCCCAGTTCAAACCCAGGTATATATATATTTATATATAGTTTTGGTGTAAATTACACCCTGTCACAAGCTACCGTGACAAGCTTGTAATTAACTGGTGGCAGCTGGCGGGACTGAACTGGACCTGGATTACAGTATTCTGCGGGGTACTGTGATCCAGTGAGAACTTGATGGTAATTGCAAGTTCCTGGGACTAAAGATATTAAACACACAGTGTACAACATATAACACAAGATATGGCACCTCCTCACTGTTCCCCTACTTGTAAGAAGCATTGCCTCCAGAACCAAAGTGCCGGCCATCCGTCTGACTGGAGCCGGGCACTGAGACCGGAGGAGTGCATTAAGTCGGCGTGGGGACCAGCAGCCAGCAAGGCTGAGAGAGAGACAGCAATGGGTGAGCATGAAACCCGGCAGGCTGAGCAAAGATCCACGGCTGCAGCTGCTGTAACCATCAAACCGCCCGGAGAGCAGGGAAGGGACCCAGCTCCGGGACGGCAGAGACTTGTGGAGGGAGCGGGTGGTCTCGGAGACCATGGAAGTCTTGCACCAGGAGAGGTATTGGCCGTTGCGGCGGCCAGTCCATTTTACCCAGAATTGCTGGCCCTGATGTTTGCGCAGGGAGAGATGTCCCCGGCAGAGCGGCTCGAGCAGCTGAAGCTGGCAATGATCCGACCCGCTTATCCCCTCCCAGAGCCCGGCGCTCAAGCATCTCCGCTCTGGACTCCGTTGCCCCTTGCTGGGGTTAGTCCACCGGTGGCGGAGAAGCACCGGCAGTTGCTGCGGCACTGCCAACAAATGGGCCACAATAATGCCCAGTGCCCTGACCGTGCGCGGTCAGGCGAAGAAGCCCCTCAGGGCCAACGCTCACGAGCTGCGGAAAAGATGACCCAGTTAGCGGCATCCTCTGATGGCTCCCACCCAGCCGGGGCGACAACCCTCCGCGGGACATCTCCTGGAGAACCTGGACGGGCTGCATCAGCAACAGCGGCGGAGAGCAGCGGCCATTCACCTGATCCCGACGGAGAACCAGCGGCGGCGGCAGAGAAGAAGCTGCCACTCCGGCATCCTGCCGGTGGCAGTTTTATTTGGGGGGAGGGACAGGGTTTGCGGGAGGGGGTTATTTTACCAAGTTTGCATGGAGCTGTGTTCCTCCACAAAGACCTGGGACCCTTGTCCTGCACCGTTGTACCTGTACCCAACCCGGGTGCTGTTGCGGCAGCGGCCCGGTGCTGCCCAGCCCAGATGGGGCCGGCGGCGGCTGCTCCAGTCCCCCTGCAATTGGGACCAATGAAGGCGGCAGTCTCTGCGGGGACCAGCAAGGTAAGCCAGACCAAGTCGCAGACTGACTCTGACTTTTCTTTCCCTATGACTGTACCCTGTGGTTTCACTATAGGGGTGACCGGGGGGTGGCAGGAGATAGGGGTACCAGGGGAGGGGAAGGAAGGGCAGCTTGTAGGGCAGCTAGACTCCCCCATTACCCTGGCGGAGCAGCAAGGGGACTCTCAGTTAAGAGCCCCACTGTTGCAGCCTTGCTATGGGCTGGAAGTATCCGGGGTTGTGGCAAAGTTAGACTACCCTCGGATTACCTGCCAGCCAGGAGCTAAGGTGGGTGCAGCTGCACCAGCAACCCTGAGCTCATTCCCGGTAATGGGGAGACAGTGTCAGGGAGATGGCCTCACTCAGATGTCCCTAGGATCCAGGTTAGGATTAGCTAGGGAGAAGCGGAGTGAGGGGAGGCTGCAGGTAGGTACCCAACATCAGTTACCAGGGGAGGGGAAGGAAGGGCAGCTTGTAGGGCAGCTAGACTCCCCCATTACCCTGGCGGAGCAGCAAGGGGACTCAGTTAAGAGCCCCACTGTTGCAGCCTTGCTATGAGCTGCAGGTACCAGGGGTTGTGGCACAGTTAGACCACCACCAGATTACCTGCCAGCCAGGAGCTAAGGTGGGTGCATCTGCACCAGCAACCCTGAGCTCATTCCCGGTAATGGGGAGACAGTGTCAGAGAGATGGCCTCACTCAGGTGTCCCTAGGATCCAGGCTTGGATTAGCTAGAGAGAAGCGGAGTGAGGGGAGGCTGCAGGTAGGTAGTCAGCATCAGTTCTCAGTGGGAGAAGAAGGGCTAGTGGTAGCCGGGGAGGTACAGCAGCAGGTATGGCAGCTAGAATCCCCCATTAACCTGGCAGAGCCTCAGGGGGTTTCTCAGATCAGCAACCCCCTGTTGCAGCCTAGCTATGGGCTGGGGGTATCATGGACAGTGGCCAGTTTGTGCCACCCCAGAGATACCTGCCAGCCAAGAGCTAAGGCAGTTGCATCTGGAGAGGTGCCCCTGAGCTCATCCCTGGTAAGGGGGAGACAAGTTCAGGGAGGTAGGTGCACTCAGGTAGTTCCAGGGTCTGGGTTAGGATTGCCCCGGGAGGGGAGGAGTGCAGGTGGGCTGCAGGGAGGTAAGCAGCAAGAGTCATCAGCAGGGGCTGAGGTGCTGGGCCTAGGGGAGGCTAGGCAGAGAGACCCTGGGAAGCAGGGGAAGATAGGAAGTCAGTGGGGTGTCAGGCAGCTGGCAGAAGCGAGAGATGGGCTAGGTAGGCAGAAAGTCCCTTGCTCTGACGGGCCAGGAGTGACCCCCCTGACAGATTCCCCAGGGTTCCCAAAGGGAGGGCTGTGGGTAGATAGGCAGCCAGGGAGGATAGTCAGGAGTATAGCGGAGCAGCTACAGGGTGGCACAGAGCCAGGGCAGGTAGGGTCCCTACAGAATGGTGACATAACCCTTTCCCAGACTTGGTTGACAGGGAAGCAACGGTCTGTGTTTGATAGCTGGTCTCCTGTTGATGCAGAGATATGCCAGTTTCTGGGCAAGGTGCAGCATAGTCTGCACAGGAGCCCCTTTCACCATGGACTTGGTTCACAAAGCACTGGGTGGGGGGCAGAGGGAGGCAAAGGAGAATGCCTGGCTTTGCAGGACAATGTACTGGTCATTGCCAGAGGACAATTTTGCCAGGCCAATCCCTCAGGACGTATTGAGTGCGTCAAGAGCGCCAGTGGTATCCAAGGGCCAGGGGGAGGCCGCTGGGGTACCCGGGCCCCTTGAGCAGGGGAGGTGTGACGATAGTGAGGGTTTGGCCCGGGATTAACGAGGTTACCCCCCAAGGGCCTCCTCTAACCTCACCAGGGAGACAAGGGGTTAACTGGGCTGAGGCCTAGAAATGTGATTTGACCCGTGTTATAACATGAAAATGCTTATTCCCCTGTGTAAATGATGTTGTTGCTGGATCAGTGTCTGTATAACACACCCACTGGGTCATAAGGGGTTAATGAGCTACAGTTTAAGAAAATTCCACTGTATGGTGTCTTTTCAGGAAATCTGGACTTCAACGGGCTTAATTGAAGTTGAATGTGAAAAGCAGAAGGGTTTTTTAGTGTACAGTATGTTAATACCTGTTTGCAGCCAGCCCCTGAGCCTTGGGGTGCAGCCTCAGGGGAACCCCCCAAGTACCCACATATTAAAAATATCACTGTCATAAGAGGGACATATATTTTTGATAAAGTGCTTTTCTGGGGCAGTTTTTAAAATGTACAGGCAGAATGCTAATGGTGTGCTAATGCTAATGTACAGGCAGAATGCCTGCCCTTTTGTAATGCATGAGGAACCAAATGGTCTTGACACCTTAAAGCTGGGTTACCTCTGTATGCTAGATAGGACATCTTGCTAGGTGTGATACATAGTGATCAAAAGTAATTACCTAATTGTTTATGCGGGGAGCTAAAAGCCTGCTTCAAAAGGTTTTATTGATGGGGCCAGGGTGGGCTACCCCAAGCAGGATATCTGAATGGGTGTCCTTATTAAATATAAGAATATTATGAGCTGTCCTTGGCTGACCAAGCTAAGAATTACATATTTGTATTAGTGGGAGTTAGCCCATCCTTTTGAGTATAAACACTGTATATGTAACTGCTGCGAAATGCCAGATATTAATATCTCTATTAATTTTCATATTACACCGTAATGTTTGGTCTCTCTGCGAGCATCAGGTGTGACGGAATGTATTAATATATCGCACCTGTCGGTATGTATTACTGAACTCAAGTTAGGGAGTGATTTGCAGTAAATATGAAATTTTGGTTGAGTTCTGAGAAACTGCAGCCCCCCTGCTATGATAATGAGCAGGAAAGGCTAGAATTTACATTGCCTGGTCTAAAGGCTAAATTGCTAATTGCTTATGCTTGGCCCAACTGACCAAAGGAACTAACCAGATAAGTGTAACATTTCACATTGGTCAATGGAAGTCCCAAGTCAGCTTCAAAAGCTTCAAAGGGACTTTTGCTAGACGGCACGGCGCCGTATCTGGGAAAGAGGGGGTTAAAATGATATATAAGTCAGAACCACCTTTTACCCATTGTTCTTCATGTTCCTCATGCAAAGTTCTTCATGCAAATGATCTTCATGTC
The DNA here is from genome assembly GCF_040206685.1 of Ascaphus truei. Taxonomy (NCBI): domain Eukaryota; kingdom Metazoa; phylum Chordata; class Amphibia; order Anura; family Ascaphidae; genus Ascaphus; species Ascaphus truei. Next base: position 79,028,595 of record NC_134486.1, on the reverse strand, counting down.
TGCATGTCATCAGGCCTGTGTCTTTATGCAAGGTCTTGGGATGATGCAGGTTTTGCTGTATGACTTGCCTGTCTTGCTGTGATGTCAACTGATATATGGGAGAAGTGGCCCAGTCTGTATCCTGATGGCCTTCTGTCCTAATCTTTAAGTAAGTGTCTATATTTTGCCTGTTATTTGTACATATCTGTTGTGTTCACCTTTATCAAGGAATAAATTACATTTTATCATATCTGAGTCTCGTCCCAGTTCAAACCCAGGTATATATATATTTATATATAGTTTTGGTGTAAATTACAGCCTGTCACAAGCTACCGTGACACACCCAATCTCACATTGGCCCCTGTGGTCTAACCAGTCCCCATTACATGGTAGTGTCTGGTGGTGCACCTGTTGGCAACAGGACTCCTGTGTCTCCCACATGATGTTGTGTGGGGATGTCAACCCAGACAGGCAGCTGAGGTAGTGTGTTAGAGTCCTACCTACATACAGTGCAGCGCCTCCACCTCATCAGGATCTCTGCGTCCGCAAGGAGATGGTTCTGATGAGGAACTCCTTCTTGGTGGTGCCTTCCGCTGGAGAGTAACTTCAGTCCCACACAGTGGAGTGTCTTTGATCAAGGGCATCTTTATTATAGTGGTATGGGCAAACTGCCCTTCACAGCCAGCAACTCAGCCGCTCATCTTGGCTGGTACTTCCCTTTGAAAGGTCTGGTCTCCTAATGAAGTGGAATCATCTCTCCCCCCATTGAGATCACCTCCTGTGCCAGGTCCCTGGACACAGTGTAGGCCCTTGATCTATGACTGGGTCAGTAGTTAACGCACTAGCTGAACACCTCAGCCTGGTAGAACACACTTGACCTTCAACTCTAAGTTTGGGCAGTGCTGTGCCTTATATACCTCAGGAAACAGGCACATCTCTGATGTCACTAACGGTGGACTCAGAGTATGTGGCCACTCTCCTTCAATACATATGACACCTCACCAGGGTGTGAGGGCAAACCTCCATGATTGATGCTGGCAACCCTGTAACTTACCAGGCTTACTGCCAGCATGAGAGAAAACTGTATGCCATTTTACAGCATGGCTACATAAACTTCCCCTTCCTGTCGGTCAGTGCCTGTTTATACTGGTTCCTCCAGCTCTTGCTAGGTTCCTGTGTTTTCTGCTGCTATTGCTATTGTCCTGTTCCTGTCTCCTCGTTGCCGACCTCAGAGCAGACTGACAAACAGAGGCTTGTGACCTCGACTACGCTATCTGACGCCTGCCTCTAACCGCTGCTTGTGACCTCGACTATGCTATTTACCACCTGCCTCTGACCCCGACCATGCTCCCTGCTGTTCCTACCACTGGGATCCTCTCCAGCCAAAGATCAACCCTTGACAGTGTCACTGTTTTTTTTGTTTGCCTTCCCCTGGATCAAAATGCATACAAATATAAATACAAATATAAGATAAATCAGTCATCTAAATTCAACATAGGTTGAACTTGATGGACGTATGTCTTTTTTCAACCTCATCTACTATGTAACTATGTAACAATTCTGTAAACATAAATGTCTGAACTGAGGACTAATAATAGGTGAGAGCCTTAATCCAGAGTTGATTACTCAAAACCAAATCATGGTCCTGCTACCATAACATCTTGCTGGTTTTACTGTACCTCATTAAAGGGAAAGTCCTTCCTAAGATCAACCCTTTACGAATGGTAGTGACATGTTTGTGGGGTTAAATCTGGGTAATTTATACCTTTTTAAATCAAAATTCCACACGTAAGTAAATGGCTGTTTTTTCACTAGCTACCAGGGGCTGCCGAAAACATCCCAACTGGCCACATAGGACTATAAAGCATAAGGCCCACATGGGTACAATTCTAGACTAAACACCAGGAATGTACCAAGTACCAAATATCTTGGTATTTTGACATTCATGACTATGTAGTTGGGGAAAAATTGATAGAGGAGAGGTACAATGGAAAGGGAAGGAGTGAAATAGTAAAGGGAAGAGAAAAAGTGGAATGAGGTACAATTGATAGGGGTGAACATTTGAAGAGTAAGGGGTAGTGGTTTAAAGGTAAGGCTGTGTAAGGGAGTGCTCACAACAAACAAGGCGTGACCGCCTGGCCGAGGTGGGGATATATATAAACACCAACCCACAGCCGCGTGGGCACGTCTAGAGTGTAGATTGGTCGAGGTAGCCGGGTCAGGTTGGAGAGGTATGGATAGTCAGAGGTACTTGCCGAGGTCGGGGTTGGAGAGGTGCGGATCGTTGAAGGTACTTAGCCATGGTCTGGATTGGAGAGGTGCGGATCGTCGTGGTACTTTGCCTGAGGTCGGGATTTGGAGAGGTGCGGATCGTCGTTGGTAGCAGGAGCGTAGAAGAGCGGAGTCCAAAGGAATAGCCGGGGTCAGGAACAGAGAAGCTAGGAACCGTACAAGACAAGACTGTGGAGGCAAGAGTAGCAGTGAACATATCGCACATACTGTAGAAATTAGAGATGAGCTCTACTACCTAATAGGAGAGAGGAACCAATAAGGTTGCAGAGAGAAAGAGGTGCGTCAGTAAGGCTGACCGTGATTGGTAGTTTGGGTACAGAAGACAGGTATGGGAAGAATCCCTGATGACGCCAGATGACACGACTTGTTTGCGCATTGACCGCGCACTGGGTGTGCGCGCTGCGTGCCGATGATGTCGCCGCATGGGCAGAGTTTGGAGGTGGGACCGGAGGGAAGCATATTTACCTCCGTGCGGGGTGCGCGCGCCCATAACATGGCGGCTGGTCACAGGAGGAGGAAGAGGAGCATCACGGTTGACGGGAGGAACGGGGGATCGATCACGGGTTGGGGTAACTACCGGGTGTGCCGAGCGTGTCACGGATCATGGATCCTGACAGGCTGAAGGTGATGAATAACGGAAGAAGCAGAATAGATGAGTGGAAGATGGGAGTGATTAGGCAAGCTGGGTGTAAGAGTATGACTTTGAGGAGCAATACATGATGGACGTGGGAAGAGGTTCAGTGAGTCAAGAGAATGTGGGTATGCTGGATGAAAAAGATAGGTTAAATGATGGGGGAAAATATAAGGTAGTAAAAGGGGAGGATCCGTGGTGGGATTCAGCCGGTTCATGCGAACCGCCGAACCGGTGCTTAATTCACTCACCTGTGCGGGCGGCGGTCGGTATCTCCCGGCATCTATCAGTATCTTTCCCATGCATATCTTGACAATATGGCCGCATAGCGTCAAATGGTGCCTCGTTGCTATGCCAACGGGACCACTACGTGATGTAACCACGTTACGTGACACCCATGCTATGACAACGGGCAACGCTAAGTGACGTCATGGCGTCGCATTCTCATGGCAACACGGTGCCATGTGACGCCACGCAGCCGTATTGAGAAGATTTGCAGGGGGAGCATGCGATGCTGAAGCATGCTGGGAGACGCCGCCCGCCAAAGAGTTGCAGAGGGAAGATCCTGGGAGGACGCCGCTGAATGTAAGAACCGGTTACTAATATTTCTTAATCCCACCACTGTGAAGATAAATGAGCCTAAATTAAGAAGACATGGGTACTTTGCTGGATGCCTTGTCTGTATGATGAAGGGTTTCCATGAGTGTGGAGAGGACCAGAACAGGCCAACACCTAGTTAGTGAGGATTTCTGGAAACATAGAAAGGGTGCAGACATAGCTGTGAATAAAAATAAAATATTTTTCTCATTGTGATATATAAAGTATAGTCCATGACAGGAAATTGCTAACATTCCTCTAATTTTATTTTAAACTAAATATGCTAAAAAAAAACGGGGGGAAAAAACTATTAATTTTATTCTTAGGATGTACAACATGCAAAAAAAAAAAATAGTCTTCCTTATTTTTCAAAAGGGCATTTCTCTACTTTTTCAACATGCCTAATCTTAATTGGACCTTCCGGACTGGGAGAAAACTCTCTGAAAATTCCTGCTATCTGGTATAGAAAAACGTTGCTGGCGAGTATCCGATAAAGCTTTAATTCCAATCTAATGATGTCTCAGCATTGACTTGGGATATAGATAGAACCAATAAAAAGTGGGGATCAGACAAGCAAATAATTCTCAAAGGTAAAATAGCATCCACGGACACTGCTTAGTAATATGGCAATGGCTAAAAATATAACTGCTTATACAGTAATTCGTATTAGTAATTATTAAGATTTGTTTTGAACAAAAAAGGTTTGTACTTGTAATTGACTAAACTTTCAATTGATGTGAGTAACGCAAAGTTGTTTTTGGTGGCTTCTGAGTAATGGACAGAGCTAATTCACAATGTCACATCACATCGGTCAGCTGTTTGGCTTCAACTGATAACACAAACTAAACAGAATAGATGGGGATGAGAAATAGCAAGGGGTCATGGAGGTAGAATAGGGGCAAGTGGAAGTTTGGCAAGCAGGGAGATACCCATGTTAAATACATATGTAACAGAGTTTCCCTGGCCCAATCTCATATTGCCCCTTTCTGTGGAAACTGACCCATGTTACAAGGTATAATAATGTTGTGCACCCGCTGGCTTACAGGACTCCTGAGTCTCCCGCTTGATGGTATTATGGGGAGGGTCAGGACAGGCTTCTGGGGACATACCCAGTACGTACTCATGGTGACAGCGCCTCCATCTATTGCAGGCCCCAGGATATGGGGTGGAATCCCTGGAATAGAACGTCCCACTCAGGGATGAGAGATTCCAGTCTCACAACCGCTTTTTTATAAATCAGGAACACTTTATTGCACCAACAGCATACACTGGAGCAGCATTCTCAGCAGTACAGGAACACAGTAACACAGGAGTTCTCCTGCAGGATGGACCTGGCCATACACTCCCAGTCAGGGCCCTGGAAGCAGGCCTAGCTCTTCCACTGCCGCCTATCAGAGTAGTGGGAACAGTCTACCCGCCTCTCCCCTAAGGGAAGGCCCACACAACTGGGTTTGGTGACTCAGCTCCTCTCAGGGTAGGAGCAACTGACGAAATACAGGAAATGCAGATCATTATGACAGATCCAACACTGATCTGCAGTGAGTGGGGAGAACCCATGATTACTCCTGGCAAACTCACCCTTACTAAGTATTACTGCCAGGAGGAGAAAGAACTATAGCCCCAAAACTACCCAGGGCTACACATATAATACTAGAAAACTTCTAAAGACTAAACCCAATTGGCGTAGAAAGGCAGGAGCAGCTAATATAATAGTACAGACAGAAAAAAACCCTTTAAGTGCATGCTTGCTAATGCAAGAAGCCTGACAGATAAAATGGGGGAACTTGAATTAAAAGCTACAAGGGATCAGTATGATATCATAGGCATTATTGAAACATGGTGGGATGAAACTCATGACTGTGCAGTTCATTTAGAGGGTTATTCCCTTTTTTGGAAGGATCGAGCCAATAAAAAAGGGGGAGTATGTCTATATGTTAAACCAGATCAAAAACCTATTGAAAGGGAAGATGTTTATGAAGGGAATGATGCAAATGTAGAGACCTTCTGGATAGAAATTAGCAGTGGAGGTAAAATTAGAAAGAAAATGTTTGTAGGGATATGCTATAAACCACACAATATCTGTGAGATTGATGAAGCCTAAATACTTTTGCAAATGGAGAAGGCATCAAAACTAGGTCATGTTTGCATAATGGGGGATTTTAATTATCCAGACAAATGCTGGGGCAATAAGATTAGCATTACAATGAAAGGAAACAGGTTTATGGGGCTGCTTAAAGACAATAATTACATGACCCAAATTGTTGAGGAACCAACCAGGAGAGGGGCAATACTAGATTTGGTAATATCAAACAATTTAGAAGTAATTATAAATATTCTGGGAAAATTTGGGTAACAGTGATCATAACATTATCAAAAACCATATTACTTGGGTTCAACAAAGACTTTAAATTTTTAGAAAGACAGATTTTAATAAACCGAGGAGAAATCTACAAGGAATAAATTGGGATGATGTTTTTGCAGGACAAAATGTGGAAGATAAATGGGCAGTCTTTAAAACATTGTTAGAAAAGCATACTTATCAGTATTACCCTTGAGTAATAAATATAAAAGAAACAAGTCTAAAAAAATAGATGGAGGTAGCAGTGGTGTAGCTAGACATGTGTCTCCGGGCCAAATTTTATTCAGGGCCCCATTATGAGTAAACATATTCTGTAGATTCAGGAGTTTCCATTGCGGCCCCCTCCCGCCCAGTGTGTTGGCTGCCCTGCGAGCCCCCCCTCTTTTACATCTCCTCTATTCACCCCTCTCTCCTCATGTATTTCTCTCTCCCTTCACTACCCCCTTTTCCCTTTCACTCTCCCCCCCCCTTCCACACTCAATCCAGCACCCTCAATCCTCCCCTCCTCACATTCATTTCCCCCTCCGCCCCTTGGCCACACACACCCCACACGCACTCTCTACAATACAGTACCCCCTCATACACAAATTAGAATAACCACCTACACGCACTCTACAATAACCTCCCCCACACCCACGTTGTTGAAAAACACTGGTGTACACTATACTGGACAGTAACTTCTTCTTTTAATACAGTTAACTATAGACAACTGTCTAAAGAATAACACATTAAAAAAATGCTCTAATAAGATTGTTATCACGTTTTACCTCAATTGCTTGCACTGAGGCATATAAAGCACACTGACAAACACTGAATCACAAATAGCACACTGACAGAGCAAACTGTAACTGACAAATTTACACACAAACACACAGCACACTGACAGACTGAAACACACACAGCAAACTGACACACAAACACACACAGCATACCTTCCCACAGCAGCACATGGTAACTCCTCCCCCACGTCACGGAGAGCAGGGGCAGTCAGAGCTCTGCAGCTCTCTGACTCGGTTCCGCCCCCAGCCTCTGCTGCCTGCTCTCTCTGCAACACCCAAACCCCCTCCTCACAGCTTACAGCTCTCGATCCAGCTTTGATGTTGTGCTGTGAGCACAAGTCACCACCAGGAGTGGGCCTGCCGGCAAGTTGCTGTTAAGGGGACCGGAGGAGGAAGGGGCCCCTGACTTCTGTGGTCATCGGCTAGACTGCTGGGCCAAATGTCCCGGCTCTCCCCCCTTTCGGCAGCCATGTGTGGGCCGCCCAAGAGCACGGGCCTCTGGGCTTTGCCCGGGCTATTGCTACGCCCCTGGGAGGTTGGTGTGTGCTCTAAAGTTCCAGAACATTGACCATATACCACATGAAGGCAGAGACTGGGACAATAAATTGTTACAAAAGGAGTCAAGGTGGATACCCAGCACACACTGACTCCTAATGGGTTAAATGAGTTTCCTTTTCTTCTCCTTCATCTAATGGATTTTTACCAGAAATCTCTGGTGTGCCACACAGAGGAGTATCACATTATGATTTACATCTATCCTCTTAGGATATAATCCTATAGATGGCAAGTACAATCTAGAGCAGTGGTTTTCAACCTTTTTTGTTAAGGAACCCTAGAATTAGATTGTAAAATTCTGGGGAACCCCAACCCTCACCCACCCCCCATTCAATTCTCACTCGCCTGTCCATCCCTCTCCCCCCATTCATCCATCACTCTCTTCCCCTTCTCTGTTCTCCCTTACACTCCCTCCCTCTTACCCCTTACACTCTCTCCCTCCCCTTACGCTCTCCTCTTCCACTTACACTCTCCTTCTCCCCCTTACACTCTATCCCTCCTCCCTTATGCTCTCTCCCTCCACGCCTTACACTCTCTCCCACCCACCGTTCTGCTCTCTCCCTCCTATATGCTCTCCCACCTTACTCTCTCTCCCTCTCCCCCTTACATTCTCTCCTTCGCTTTCTACTCCTCTTCCACTTTATACTCCCTCTCTTCTCCCCTAACTCTCTCTTCTCAGTTCACTCGACTTCCTCTCTCCTCTCCCCTTACACTCTCCTCTCTCTCTTCCCCCTTACTCTCCCTCCCTCTTACCCCCTTACGCTCTCCTCCGCCTTACACTCTCCTCCTCCACCATAACACTCACCTCACTTTCTACTCCTCTTCCACTTTACACTCCCTCTCTTCTCCCCTCACTCTCTCCCCTCTCTCTTCTCACTTCACTCACCTTCCTCTCTGTTTTCCCCTTACAATCTCTTCCGCCCCCTGCTCCCTTAATCTCTTTCCCCCCTTCTCTTGCTCCCTTACACTAACTGCCCCCACCACACACACACACACACACACACACACACACACACACACACACACACACACACACACACACACACACACACACACACACACACACACACACACACCTCCCCCTAGCTCTCTTTGAGCCTGAGAGAGACAAACACACACACCTCCTTAGCTCTCTTTGAGCCTGCACCGGTCTACATCTCTTTCCTCCTGTTAGACACAAGTTGAATGCGACTTCCAGTGCAGACAGGAGGAGAAAAAGGATAGCAGTGACTGGGCGGCTGCTGTTGCTGCTGAGCTCTGGAGCCGCCGGATCACTGTTATCTGGGGTGCCGCCATGCCATTGGGCCCTGGACAGCTGGGAGAGTTGTGCCAGCTCCCTCCCTGGTGGCTGTGGAACTCCTAAAGGGTAACATCCGTGGAATCCTAGTTGAAAATCACTGATCCAGATGATAAAGGGAGGATGTTACCAGATCATAATGACAACAACTTGCATCCGTATAGAGAAATATAATTTCCTCACCAGAAACACTAATAATATATTGCCGTGTGAGCAGCAAAGGGTTAACTGCCAAGTCTATGATATTCAAACACAGATCGTGCATGGTATTATTAGTATGTACAGCCCTTACCTGTTGTCTACATATAGGACACAGGGGGCTATTTTATAAACTTTGATAACAAACTCATCTAGGATTTTGAGCACTTCACATACGATTTGGCAGGTTTGCTATTCATATAGAGAGGGAAAGGGGAAGGGGATAGGAAGCTCTTGCGACAGTCTGGTAATGGGGTGATGAGGTGCTATGAGGAGTGAAACACAAGTAATATAGCCAAACTCTTGCCAAGGGAAGAAAAGAGCTCCTGTAGTACAGCACTCAAATGAAATTTTTATGAGTTGTAGTAATTAAAACTTAGCCTTTATTAAGATAATATGTATTAAATAATCAGATGATCAAATGACAATAAAACAAATCTCAGAACACCGCTGTGAAATAGTGGTAACCACTATTTATACAAAATGTTGGTGCGGTAGCAGGATAAAGCAATGGAGATTAAGGAAGATAATTGTTAGAATACCAAAAGCAGTGTTAGTGGCTTGTCCTATACCCAAAGGAGGACAAACCTTGGAATACCGGGTGTGCACAGGAAAGTCAAGCTAAACACGAAGTATAAACTGGGCTGTTAAAGCCACCCTGAACCCTGTGTGTGATATAACCGACCAGATTATAGTGGCGATTTAGGCTAGATTACAAGTGAATACCTCAGAGTTGCATATTAACTTGTATATGGTTCAAAGTTCTATAGTACCAGCTTGTTCCTATTGCAAAAGTACCTAGCTAGTTGATTTATGAAGTCTACTCTCTATAAGACATGTGATTCTCAGCAGAGGGAGTCTGTTCAATTTATATAGTTATTCATACTGTATATGGTGGACATTGTATCCACTATTCCTCTCTATTGCTGGCTTCAACTAGAACTTGTGCCTAGCCACATAGGGCCATGACTGATGTGTCTATTTTACTCTAATAGTGTTGAATAAAAGGTGATTGGTTAAAGTTTTGGTTTAATAAATTTTGCTGGGGCCTTTACCACCATATTTTTGCGTCGTGTCCATTTGGAGGTAATAAGTAATAACCCTTTTCACATACACAAATTACGTGCTCACAGGTGCGGCATACTGTATGTGACGCTCCTACAGAGCTGATCTTCCTCCCAAATCCCCATGATCATTGAGATATTCATAATTTAAAGGAGTGTTGGATCATGCCTTTCCCACCTAATAAATGGAGCAATTCTTGACATTTTTAGCAATGCAATTATCTAAGCTGCCGACCACTCCGTTCTCCAGTGATCGATCTGCGAAGAACCTGCTTTCCAGAGTGCACAATATGACTGCCTGTTGCTTCCTAAATCGTCGCTATAGCGACCCAATTAAGCTTAATTAATAACAAATCATTAAAAAGGCCATAACGAGGGGGGGGAGATGCAGTAAGTATTATCTAATAGTACTGTAGACGGACGTTCACAGAGGTACACACTTGGAGTCGTTTATAATGTGAAATTATAATAAGGTTTTATTGAGCCTTTTCCTTTTCATCAGGAAATTCATCCAAACACGGGGGGAACAAAGCTTCTATTCACTTGGGAGTATTTCTAGTGAAATCCTATGCAATTAGTTCACATCTCCATTCGTTAAGCAGGTCTCCCAGCCCCAAAACATATAGCATGAAAATAAGCAGATATAAGCAGTCTCTTAAGAATAAAAGTCTTATCTGTTTCTTGGAGGGAAAATCTTCTCACTTCCTGGTTCAGCTTCAGGTGCAGTAGTTTTCCCTGTGTCTTGAAAATTAGCTCTGCTGTGCAGAGCTCAAGACCGGTCAGCTCCAAAGGTCAGCTCTCAGTCAGAGCTAAGGAGAGAGTCACTTCCTGTCTGAACAGACAGGTTTTTGTAAACAATCTCAATCAGGCAGGTGGTGTTTAGTAATTAACTACTAGAGGTTAATCACCACACTGCTGGATTAAAGGCACATTACTGAACAGGGATAAGTCCCCTGTTACATATCTCACCTGTTTGTGGGAAGCTCGGGCTTACCATGGCCAAAGCCCATCCTTCCACTCTCATTCTAGATATCTCTGTGACTTGAATGAGAGTGGATGGAGGAAGAGAACCCTCAGTCCCATTGGGATTGGAGCCCTTTCTCCAGTTTATTCGTGTCTCCTCCTGAAGGTGTTTGAGATCAGCACCCCTCAGTCGCTCGAGGAGGACTTTCTCCAAGTATAGTCTCTTTTCTGCGTGCGCGGTCATGAGATTTCCCTTGCGTTGGGTGCTTGTCCCATTGTAGGCATACTGCATGGCAGCAGTTGCAGAGCGTTTAAAAACAGCCCCTTTTAGATTAAGTTGCAATTCCACACCCACTTCCAGAGAATGTCCCATTTTTTCAGCTTCATCAGCTAAGGATTCTTCTGGTTTTAATTCAGCACGTGTACCTTCTTTTGTTGCCTGCTTGGTGGCTGAAGGTTTTGCTAGTGCTTGTTTAGGGGGTTCAAATTTTGCAACCTTGTCTTTTAGATGAGAGGTATTCCCAGCTCTCAATGTACCCTTGTCTTCATGGGTTTTTGAGGCTGTGGGATACTGACGCTTAGTCAGGGTCAATACTTGTCCTTGTAGGACTGTAATCTCATCCGCGAGAGATTCCTGTTTTTTGAGTGCGTCTTGCAAGTCTCTTCTCAGGGAATTTATCTGCATGCTTTCCTTTCTCTGAGCTTGCCTCCACATTTTTATTGCATTGTGAAGCACTATGAACTTCTTTGCTTGGGCCACAGTTACTTGTTTCAATTTCTGAACCTTCTTGTGCTCCCTTTTGTGCCTCGTCACCTGGGTTCTAAGCTTGGCTTTTAGCGTTGCTTTGGTGATGCTCAGGGTGGCCTTCAGTTTCTCATGCTGCTTTGCGGGGACATACTGGGTCATCAGATGTTCCTGCAGCACTTGAATTTCTTTAGCAGCCTGCAGCTTTTCTTCCTGCAGCGTTTGCTGCTTCTCCTCAGCATACTGGATGTGTGTACGCAGACCTTGCAGTTGGTTCTGCAGTCGGTGCTCTGCTTCAAACTTTTCCTTGACTTCTTCTGTCATCTGAAAATTTTCTTCTTTCAGTTTTAAGTTTTCTGTTTTAATCTTGAATTTTCTCTTTTTTCAGTCTCTGTATTCTTCAGGGCTTCTTTGCAGTCCTCCTGCCATTTACGCACATCTGCTTTGAGAATGACAATCTCCTGGCGTGAGACTTCCTTCTCTAGGTTGAGGGTCTGAAGCTCCTTCTGAGAGACTTTGAGATCTGTAATAGATTACCAATAGTTTCTTTAGCAATGTCCAACTCCTCAGTGAGACTGTATAGTTCCTTTCTGGAAACTTCCAGGTCTGTGCGGAAGCTGTTGGTCTCATGATGTGAGGCATCCAGTGCTCTGCGGAGTGTCTGAACCTCTTTCTGAGATATGTCCACTTCTATCCGGACACTGTTGACCTCCTGTTGTGAGGCATTCAGCTCTATGCGCAGAGTGTGAACCTCTTGCTGGAAGACTGTCATCTGCTTCAGTGCCTCCTCATACTTCCGCTTTAGCGTAGCCACCATTTTGTCAGATTGGCTCTGCTTTACATCCATGGCGGAAATAGTAGCCTTTGCAGTATCTAGCTCAGTCTTGAGATCCTCCAATTCTGTCTTGGCCGCAGAGTAAATTGCGAGCATAGTCTTCTGTAGCTCAGCATTATTTTTTTTTTCCCTTTCCAATTCTTCACAGAGCAGATCACAGTCATGCCTGGCAATTTTCAGGGCGTCTTCAGGGCTGGTCAAGGGATCGTCACTCACTGGTTCCGGCTCCACTTCCCTGGGATGGTTGGTTGAGGGTTCCTCAATGTTGGCACCGGACAGACACTTCTTTGGGGTACACGACTTCTGCCTTGGGCCCTCTGGATATTCGGTTAACCGTGGGACGAATTCTCCATTTTTTCTAGGCTGCAGGGCAACTCGGTCCCCCTTTTTCTCCACAGGATCTGCGAACTTGTCTGTTACTTCCGCGGTAAGTGAAGAACCGCTTTTCTTTTTCTTCCTTTTTGATTTGGATGACACTGTCCCTTCAGGGATACTGGGGTCTCCATCTTCATTTGAAGTTTTAACAGCTTCATTATATATGCCAGGCTTTTCTTGCAGCTGCTTTAGCTGACAGAAATATTCGGTGATCCACTGCTCCCGCTCTTTCTCCTGCTGATCATATTCGTCAAAGGGAGCGGTCTTTTCGGTTCGTGTCGAGTTCAGACACCCCCACCATTCTTGGGGTGTTTTGTGGGTGTGACTCGGTTCGGGTCCCCCGTAAGGGATGTCTTCCTCTTTATTGGACTGGAAGGGCCACTCTTCCGTGGGGTAGGGTTCATTACAGGAACGCTGCATCTTGTCCTCCATTTTTAGGCTATCAGGTGTAATTTTCTTCCTGACCTCAGGAGGCGCTATTGCAGCTGTTACCACTGTATTTGCTAGAACCCCCAATTGTGGTAGTCCTACAGATGGGCATATTTTGCTTGTAGAGGTCGTAGCTCTCACAGGCATCTCTGTAGACTTTTCTTTCTTGGGTAATTTTTTTTTTCAATATCAGCAGTGCTGTGCATGCATTTTCTTTTATCAGGTATACAAGATTGTGCAGTTGCTATGTAAAAAAAAAGTCTATTTGCAATACACCATTTATTTGCTAGGTGCAATCCCTCCGCTTCAGCAACAGAATATGGTTTACTGCCTGAGTTCAGTAATTTTCAGTCTCATCTTTGGGTATTCACTTCTTGAACCCTGACTATGGCTGGAAGGCAAAACCCCTATTTCAATGACCATATTACGCTTTGTGATAGGCAAATAAAGTTTTAGCTGCTTCAGCAGTCTCTCTCCTCTTGGGATTGGGGCAAAGAGTCCATCTGTGGTTTTTTAAGTTTCAATGCAGTGTATGTTTCTGTGGTGTAAGTTTCAGTGGTGTGTAAACCTTTAACTCTGCCTCTGCTGCATGAGAGGTTTTTTTTCCACCCAAGTTGTTTAGACTGTTTGTAGGCAAAAAAGCATAACAAAAAATTTCACATAAAAACTCCGGTCCTTTTTAATTACAAGGACACCTCTTGTCCCACCTCGGACACAATGTAGCAGATATAAGCAGTCTCTTAAGAATAAAACTCTTATCTGTTTCTTGGAGGGAAAATCTTCTCACTTCCTGGTTCAGCTTCAGGTGTAGTAGTTTTCCCTGTGTCTTGAAAATCAGCTCTGCTGTGCAGAGCTCAAGACCGGTCAGCTCCAAAGGTCAGCTCTCAGTCAGAGCTAAGGAGAGAGTCACTTCCTGTCTGAACAGACAGGTTTTTGTAAACAATCTCAATCAGGCAGGTGGTGTTTAGTAATTAACTACCAGAGGTTAACCACCACACTGCTGGATTAAAGGCACATTACTGAACAGGGATAAGTCCCCTGTTACAAGTACACAACTGATTGATTCTTTTTTTTAAATAAAACACACACATAGGATTTTGAATGTAATGATTCTTTAAGTCCCCTGGACAAAAATACCTGTCCAATGAACAAAACATGGCCACCGGGACAGACTTGTGGGTTGCAAAGGTCACACCTAATACTACGCCCTATTACTATTCCCCCTACTTATCTTTCAAACTAGTGACCTGTCTCTCTCCTGAATCTGTTAGTTATTTTATTGTTGATATCCGCTCAACTGTACAGTATGACACTTTTATGAACATTACACCTTAGATTAAGCATTTAATTTTTATTTTGCAGTGATGGTGGGTGAAAAAAAGTACTGTATCTGATAAAGAAATAGGAGAGACTTAAAAAAAATAATTGTAGCGGGGTACCCCCTGGCTACTAAATCTACCCAATGGGCTGTCAGTAAACCCTCTGGCTGTACTTAAGGGCAGGACCGCCCTAAAGTCAGAGAGTGTTGTCCTTCCCCATGAGGAAGGCAGGTCACATCTGGGAGCCTGAGATTGGGGGCTTCCCATGTGCTCTTACCTCTGGGGAGGAGCAGATTACTATACCTCTGCCTTTGCTAGGGAGGTGGGGAAGAGCTAGGACGGCTGAGGGTGCCCTGGGCCCGTAGTGACTGTCCAGGGACGATCTCTGGTGATATCTGAGAGAAGAGATTGTGATCCTGCAGGTGACTGGTGAGTACCTATATTACTGCTATACGAGTAGAAATAAATCCGTTCCTGTTTTGCAATACAATATACCTCCTGCCTGGTGTGTGATCTAATTAGGGGGAGAGTTACAGTTCTACCGTGAGAGATCGCCTCCATATCCCTGGAGCCTACGGCAGATGGAGGCGCTTCACTGCTTAGTATTACGTGGGTATGGACCCCAGAAGCCTGTTCCTGTGTCCCAAGGTTACCACGGACGACTCATCCCTCTTGTTACCAGCAGGTATGCACCACAAATACCAAGTAATGGCCCCGATATGCGATTGGGCTGGGGGGAACACCGTTACATAAACAATGGAGATTCTAAACTGAATGATTAACTTTCTTGGCCTTTCTACTATTTTAGAATTTGATTATCTGCATACCGTAAATTTTAAGTGGGTTTTAGTATAGAAAACTCCCATCCAAAGAGTACAATGCTCCTCTCCTCTGTAACTTTATCAGATTCTAAAAATAATTTACTTCCAACAACCTATTGTGGGGTTAGTCTAAGTGGTTGGTAAGCCCTATATAAAAAAAAAGCTGTATTTATATTGGAAGGAGAAGGGGGAAAATATTTTGTGGTTTTCTATTTATTTGGAAAAAAGACCTCTGCATAAAACCACTTAACTGATATTTCCCTGTCATTTATTCCATTGCTATCACACAATTCATCAAGCTTAAACGGAATACAACATAGAGGAAAAACAGATGGTAGAGTGTAAAGGATGAGTGTTGATCTTAATACATACACAGCCAAACTGATATTTAAGTGCAATATCTCTCAGCTCAATTGCTGCAAGCTAGTAATTCACAGTGGACCGTAGAGTATATAGAAAGTTATAGTGCAAACAAACTATGCAATCAATTAGCACAGTGTTTTTCAACCATGGTTCCCTGGGCATCTCTAAAGGGTTCCCTGCAATTTTCTGGTCATTTGAAAATGTTTCCAAATTAAAGCAGAATTTGCAATGCATCTGATCACAGAGTTGCTGTTAGAGATGGTTGGGGGTCCCCCAAAATTTCACTTAGCGTACGTTAACCAAAGAAAAGTTGGAAACCACTGAGTTAGCATAATGCAATGAGTAAAAAAGACATACATATTTAAAAATTACTATATCAAAAACAATTCAAAGGCCATATGACAAGACATAATAATATTATTTCATACTGTAATATAGTAAAATATTTTTTTTCTCACATAGCTCTGCAGTGTAGCACTGTACACATTTTTTTCAGACCAGACATTAGGATATGATCCCACTGGACTACTTCTACAAAAGTGCAAAATAGTTTGGAATATATATATATATATTATATATATATACACGAAAGAGAAAAAAGAGGTCCTATATGAAGCATCCAAATTGATGAAAAATCAGATGGATTGTATTAATACCACAGAAAGAAATAAAATATAAAAAAACAACAAAAACCGCTAGAAAGAGCGTCGCTCCTTCAACCAAAACCCAAAAGTGTCTGATAAAATAATACGTTTTTTCGGTACTTATAACTAACTGTAAATGGAACAGCTTGAGAGATATCCTACACCAACATTGGGGTTTTTTACTCGCTGACAAAGATCTCAGATCAGTTTTGGGTGAAAAAAGTTAATGTAACAAGTAACAAGGAGAGCACCTGACTTGAGAGACAAATTAGTCAGCAGTCATTACATTCCTTCTTTAACCACCACTTTTCTTAACTAATCAGAGAGTAAAGGATTTTTCAAGTGTGGTCACTGTATTTTTAAAAACTCTGCAGGTACGAGGGAATATAAAATCTTTAATTTCGTAAATTGTAAATCTAGGAATATAATTTACTATTTTAGCTGCCCATGTGAGTTGATATACATACAGTAGGGATGACCACAAGAGAATTTCGGATCCGAGTACTAGAGCATTCTAGAAATATTAAGAATGCCCAACGGGATTTGGCATCTTTTAAAAAGATAACAAGCATAGCCAGACAGTTTCTAACTATGCACGGATCCGATCCTTCCTCTCTGCTAGCATTTGCCATAGATAAGATCACATTAGGAATTAGATGTGGTGACAGTGAGCAATCCTTTTTAAGAAAAGAACTTAGATGGATAGTTCAGTTGGGATCTATGATCCTAGCTGCACTCAACGACTACATTGACTTTGCCATGTTTCTGTGATGTTATCTGTCTCTCCATCTTTTATTTTACTTTTTTATTCCCTTTGCAAAAGAATATTTTCTTAAATACACATGATCTCTATGTGTTCTGTTATTCTGCTCACTTTGTATTAATTTAAAATCATGTGCTTTTTCTATACTGTTTCTCAGTCTTTTTTGTTTTGTATTTTTTATCATTTGTATTTATTTGTGTCTTTTTTTAGTTACAGAAATTTGCAGCCAATTAGCTATGCGACAAGATTGAATGCATGATCTAGCCTCTCACTGATTGGGCCCAACGTAACATGTGATCCATGATGCAAATATGGCGACACCTTCAAATAGTGCTTACCTGCTTTACACAGAGATTACACTCCCGGAAGAAGCCTCATGGCGAAACGGCCGTCGGAGTTCCTGCTCGAGACCGCATCTCTGCTGATCTCATCGGGTGTTTGCCGCTGCTCTGCTGACTCTTCTTGGCATATTACCGTATGGTTTGGATGCCATGGAGGGAACCAGGTGCTGACCGCTCTCAGCTACACTTATCTGCTGCTCCCTGCTCCCTCAAGCTGAGTACCAATGCCATGCAAATAGCATGCCTTACATTTGGTAATAGAGCATTGAGGTTCCAGTTAGCGAGTTTGCCCTTTAGGACTGTATAACCATCACTCATACTTTGGGCAGTCCCGCTTATCGGTAACTAGGAAACCATCCAAACTGATAAGTATCACATAAAAAAAAATGTTGCTCCGGATTTTAACCATGAATCTCACTAAGTGCTACAATCCTGTGATATGTTTATCATTCATAGCACCATGAACTCACCACAAGCATATGTATGTTAGAAGTGTATTTCGGATCTTGACATTCTATTATCTTTATTAATATCATCTGATATGGGACTGTTCTTTGGTAATCTAACTCGGATCCTGAGCAGTTAGGGTTAAATTTCAATATATTTTTTCTACCCTTACCCATCTTATCCACCTGATGGTTACATTATTATGCAATATGTTCCACCATATACCATGTTAGGCAAGGGTATTTACTGACCAGCTGGTCTTATTTACATCCTAGGTGAATATTTATTTCCCCTGGTTTGTATTTGTCTTCACTTACATGTATACCCCCAAATATGCTTTATAGCACAGGTGTGTTTTTCATGTATTAAGTATTTACAAGCATATATATTTATTTGATTTTTTTTCCAGTTATATACATTTGCATATGATTTGCAGTATTAGTATTTGGGAGTTTAGCGGTTTTCGTTGTTTTACTTATATTTTATATGTTTTTGTTTTTCTGTGTTATTAATAAAATCCATCTTATTTTTCATCAATTTGAGTGCTTTATATAGGACCTCTTTTTTTCTCTTTTGTATGTTTATATCATTTTGGTCCTTTAGCACTTTAGTACCTTTAGTACCTTTAGTATTTTTATCCCTTATTTCTGTTTTTTGTGATATCTTTAATTAAAGATTTGAATAGGTAATTAGAGTGTGGCACAATTTGTGCGTTTGAGATATATGTGTGTTTGAGATCATGATTTGCAGGGGAACGATCCTTTTACTTCTATGGTTTCATGATGTGCTGTGTCAACTCTAGTCTATGGGGAACTGTGTTTGCAGGTTGCACATTTCTTTGTGACAGCGTGAAGTACTTAATGCAAAGGTTTCCACATAAGAAAGTCTGTGTGTAATGTGTGTATATTGGGGAATTTAAAGACCCAAACCATAATTGTACAAAAATGTATAACAAGGTAATATTATAGTACAAAGCAGAGGGCTGTATTACTCCCAATGTTTTTTTTAATTTCACAGTATTTAATAAATATTACTAGAGAGAATAAACAAAGTTCCGAGTATCAGTGCTTTTGAGCCATACTGTAGATACATTTGGCAATTCCTGTATAAAGCTTTTAAATGTATAAACTCCCTTGAAGATGAACATTTTGATACACCAGTGAGTGGCTGATATAAACCATTGATTTGTGTGAGCTCAAAACAAGGGGGTATATGATAAAAAAACTCTCCAAATATATCAGTACCATGGGCATAGACATAATGCTAAAAAAAAAAATTAGAGAGATCGATCTGACTATAATCGCAACCAAATCTACATTTGGCAGAAGCCAATGCAAATAAGAACTCTAAATTGGCAAAGCAATACACCAAAAAGGAACACTTCTAGAGATACAGAAAATCCTAAAAAAATCAACCCCCAAGAAATCTATATAAAAAAATAAATACTCGGATGCATCTAGCATTTCAGATGCATCAGATAGTGGTAATAGGCAACAAACCATATCCTTCTCTAGAGGCAATGATTCATGAAGATACCATTATGACCATCCAGACCAGGATAGTCTTCAAACGACATATCCATCACATCAACAAGAAACATCATCCTCTTCATAAGACCCTGAGGAGTCAAAAAAACAAATAAGAAGACTAGGCGTTCGACCAAAAGAAAGGAATGGCAAGCAAAAGAAAGAAAAACTTTTGAAGCATGAAAACGTTAGGGGGAAATAAGCTAAACTTTGCTCCCCGTGACACTTTTAAACTTTTCGATACGGTCATAAACTTACAGAGATTTTTTAGAAAGCTATCTTTAAAAAAGTTTTTTTTTCCTAAGACCACTAGTATCCCGAGTGTATCCCCACCGGATGATTTTGAACAATTCGGTCCCACTCTTACGACGGACTACACTGGGAATCCTAGATTATGCTTTAAGGCAGGGGTGCTCAAAGGTTTTTGTTGCGCCCCCTGTGTATCGGCTTCAGAGCTCGCGCCCCCCCTCCCCAGTTACCTGGCGTCAAATGATGCCAAGGGTCATGTGATGTCACGTGACCCAGTAGCATCATTTGATGCGCATTTCCATGACGACGCGTCACATATCTCCATACCGCGTTCTCATGGATCCGAATTGAGGTTTCAGAGACCTTGCGCGGTCCCCCAGTATTTTATTTAAATGTCTTGGGGAAGAGTGCAGGGCCTCTGCAACCGCCCGCGCCCCCCAAAACAATCCCACGCCCCCAGTTTGTGCACCGCTGCTTTAAGGAATACAGTGTTCTTCAAGACCTCAATGATCTATTAGCAGAACAATTAGATCAAGATGAGGATCCTACAGATCTCATTGATTCGTCACTGTTCTTAACAAGCAGTAAACATTCATCATTTACAAACAAATCTATTTTCTACCCAGCTTAAAACAAAGGTCCACATTTAGAGACCTCTGAAAGATTGGTAGAACGTGATATCCAATCTTTAGCTAAAGTTCTCATCCATTAGACACAGCAATATGTCCAAGGATGAGCGTCAAAATTTATATGAGTTGAAGAATAAAAGGAACATAATAATAAAGAATGCAGATAAAGGTGGTGCAATTGTCGTCTTACACATAGATGACTAGCATACTGTAAATTGGATAAAGAACCAACAAACCTCTATCTCTATAAACTCCTCAGCCTAACTGACTTGGGTAAGGAATTACGGGTGCGAACTGAGCAAGAATCATTGTTTCTTTACAATTCACCTCCCACTGTGCCTATATTTCACCATCTCCCAAAGATCCATAAGTCTCTGGACTGCCCTCCTGGCAGGCCTATCATTTCGAGCATTGGATCTTTGGGAGATGGTGTATATAGGTACGTGAATTTTTTTTACAAACACAAAATGTAAATAGTTTTCTCTGAACTGTAAGGGAGCTACCCTAGGATAATGGTATAGACAAAACAAAGGAAAACCGGCGCCTTACAAGTCCAATATGTGCGAGTCTTTAGAGTCCAGAATAGTGAAGAAAGTATCCAGAACCTTTCTGATCCTGTACTTCCAGATGGTCAGATAAAGTTACGGCTGTGTGTTCCGTGATATGTAATAAGCACAAAGAAAAATAATAGTGCAATATTGCCAGCAATGTTACATAAAACTAACACTAACTGCAACACACGTACAACAATGACTGACACCACAGCACAAAACAAACACTACACTGACAAACAGAACAGAAAATAGCAAGGCTGAAAATAAAATAAAAGCTAATTTAATAAGAGAATAAAACAATATAAAATTGCTATTGTGCGGATGACAGTGAGACTGCTGGCTTGGTAGGTTAAAACCAGGACCCTACTCACAGGATGGTAGATGTAAACAGGCAGTGAATGATCGAGAGAGGTGTAAGATCTTCCTTCTGTCACACTGGAGTGTTCATAGACTTGCTCCTGTGCTTCCCCGTGTCCCTTGGACGGGTGCTCTGACACTTGGGGGCGGACCTTGAGGTAGAAGCCTCTTCCTGCTTACGATCCAAGTCTGTCATGCTGCTCACGTCAGTCCGTCAGGTTAAGCTCTGAACTTTGCCTTACGCATTTCGTGCGCGTGCGCAGCACTTCTTCAGGGGTATTGGGTGGTGTTTGCAATTGGTGGTTTTAATTTCGCTGCGGTGATTCTGATTGGTCCTTTAGATCTGCCCCTCATCTTCACCGTAGAAATCTTGATTGATCATTGTATAGCTCAATCACTACTAACATTATTTGACAGCCTTACATGAAACAAATAAACATAGCATAACAATTACAACAAAGAACAATGAACATAAAACGATGAATGGGATATTCAAATTGAACTTGGACCCAGTAAAATTGTGCCCACAATAAGTATACATCAATCTTTATCTGTGCAAGAAAGTCCCCAATTCGAAATCTATATTCAGGACACTTGGAGAGAGTATTTTTAACTCATACATCCAGTATGCCTCTTGCATACTGGTGGTTTGCTCTTGTGAAAAGCGTGGATAAATAAGACACATCAATCTGATGATTATTTGCAGGATAACAAATAAGTTTATTGCAGTGTACGGTGCACACGCAGGAAAGAGTTTCAAAATAAAACTCTCCCAACGAAATACTGGCATACAGGCCCTATTTATACCCAAAATACTAAGCCCATGCCCCCTATACGAGGTTGCATGCGTCACTACGTAAGCATATAAGATAAACAAAATATGAATATGAACACATTGAGTTAATAGCATTACTATGAGATTCATATTAAAAACAAAATGACAGCTAATATTCCTTATACAGGCCAGTGACCTTTCCTCTACATACAGGACTTCATGGGCACCTCCCTCGGAATGCGAGACGTTCTTGTTATCTATCTTTTATTTTCATAACATTCGCGCTTTTCTCCCCTCTTCAAGGTCTTGTGGCTTAGCTGGACAGCTTAATATCATTTAAAACTTCAGGAGCAGAAAAATAAAAAAATGTCTTTAAACTAACTTCCATACCACCACTCGTGCAGACAAATAGACATGACAATATGAGGCACCTAAGATGGATGCTGACTTAAAATGGCTGCTTAGATCCCAGTGCTGTTTACGTCAGACCTTTCCCCCCCTTCCTTGCATCCTATTCTCACTTTGTCACTCTAATCTATTACCCCCTCTCCAATTAGCCCGAACAGTCTCAATTGCTTGGCACACCAGTCCTGTTGGATTTTTATTATGGTGTGTGAGAAAATGATGGGAGACGCTATGAGTGATTAGACCCTTTCTAATGTTATAAATGTGCTCGTAGATTCTCCTTTGAAACGTTCTTCCTGTCCTGCCTATATACTGTGTTTCACTCTCTAGGTTATCAACCTGCAACAGAGCTTCATCTAGGAGACACTCAGGATATTGTCTGTCAATAAATGTATGTTTCAGTTCGTTGGCCTGAAACGCAAATGCCTCCTTGTCGGAGCAGTTGCGTTTCAGGTGAACGAACTGACCCTTTGGAATATTTCTTAGCCACAAAGGGTTATGTTGGCTATCTGCCCTTACATAATTATTTGCTTGCACGGTTTTAAAAAATGTTTTTGTCTGAATAGTGTTATTAGAAATGTATATATGAAGGTCCAGGAAATCTATGTGGTCAGTGCTATGTTGACATGTGAACGTAAGATTTCTATCATTGTGGTTTAAATACGAGAAAAAAGTGTCAAGTTGTGCCTGACTGCCTGACCAGACGAACACCACATCATCGATGTAGCGCCGCCAGAGCACTAGGTTTGCCCCAAGGGGACAGTTGTTCCAAATATAGTCCTCTTCCCACCTGTCCATAAATAAGTTGGCGTAACTTGGGGCAAACCTGGTGCCCATTGTAGTACCGCATACTTGAATATACAATTTTGAATTAAACGTGAAATAATTGTGTGTCAAAATATGACGAATGCTGTCTACTAGAAAGCCTTTTAAGGTCTTGTGGCTTAGCTGGACAGCTTAATATCATTTAAAACTTCAGGAGCAGAAAAACAAAAAAACGTCTTTAAACTAACTTCCATACCAACACTCGTGCAGACAAATAGACATGACAATATGAGGCACCTAAGATGGATGCTGACTTAAAATGGCTGCTTAGATCCCAGTGCTGTTTACGTCAGACCTTCCCCCCCCCTCCTTGCATCCTATTCTCACTTTGTCACTCCCTCCTTTTTTATTCTTAAAACATGCTTTTGAGAATTAAGTTTATGATGTTAGTCCAGGGACACATAGACAGACTCGTATTGTATACTGGGGTGCTCCATCATCTGATACTGTTTGTATGTATACACTGGAGTGAAAGGAGGTGTTTCCCTCCTGCTGTCATAGTCCTGTATGGCGCGGTGGCCAATATGTCTTTTGGAGTTGGATAACTGTGATCTGCATCTTCTTTCTTCAAGGACTGCTGTTTCTGGCACCTGCAAAGAGTGGCATCAGATTGGAGGAGGGGGTAGCACATTTGTAGATCATACCTCTGCAACACGTGACACACATATATATATGACAACAAGTAACACCCCCACACATACCAAAGCATTCACAAGTCTTTGCTCCAAGTGATCTAAGCCATCCACCTAACCCCAAAGGGTGATATTCTGTTACTTCCCTTTGTAAGCCTTTTTTTTTAATCTCTTGTATTTCATCTAGTTCATGCTGTACATTGCTACACTGATCTTGAATGCAAACACAACATTGTTCTTTAATCAAAGCACATACCTCTCCTTTTGAAGCTAAAACATAGTCTAAAGCAATTCTGTTTTGTAAGGCCATAAGCCTAATCTGAACCTGTTCTTAGTTTAATGCTGAAATTAAAAACTGCAAAATTAAGGCCACATCCTTCCTGTAAATTGTTATCTGACTGAACATACATTTTTACACAGGTTTAATTGGTTGGTGGAGACACTTGACCCATAAATTGATTCTTGTTCCTAGTGTGTGATACACCCTTTAAAGAGGTTCCCTTAAAAAATGGGACAATACAGAAATTATACACAATACTAAAAACCTTATTTTATGCAAGCAACCTTTCTTTGGGTATGCAGTTGCTAGATAAAGAAAATGGCATCTATCTCTATCATCATATACAGTATTTTCAGAATCATCACAACATTCTATTACTGAGAATTGAAAGGGGTTGGTATCGGTGGAAGCGGATGCGTGATCCTCACCCCTGCACGCATTATATACATAATTCACTCAGAATATCAGAACAGACAATGTCTGCGATGGTCAAAATGGCTGAATTATGATCCTTTCCTTGTGGCTGACACACGCCCCTGGGTGACCCCCTCCTTTCGGTGGAGGTGCAACACACTTCTGGATCAAAGTTTTGCTGCACATGACACATACTTAGAGAGTGATGAGTACTGCCAAAACACATACAAGAGCAATCACAAGCCACGCTTCCAGAAAACCAATCCTCCCATCAAGGCTCAATGGTACATACATCTTAAATTTCTAACTAAAACACGATCTAAAAATAAAAATATTGAGTCTTTGAAAAAATGAAATGTTCTGATTAAGAACGGGCCTTAGCTTGGTGTCTTATTTTCCTCGTGTGTTAACGGTTAGAGTTTTGACTCGGCAAGACGTTAACTTGATGCGGCTGTGCTTTAGGTGACTTTGGTCTTTGATGGAGCTGGAACGAGTTTTATGTGAGCCACGTGGATCCAGGAATCTCTGACACTTTAATTGCTGTAGTGGTGGTTAGTATAGGCCTTTTCATCCTGGATGAAGAGCATGCTTGCGTAGAAAATATGTTACTATTAACCCCGTCTCGAGTAGGTGCACTTTCAACTTTGCCTAGAGAGACTCAAAAAATGTATTAGTTGCATACAATACTTATTATTTTATTACCAATAACATGGTCCTTAATCCGTTCCTTTGGACTGCTAATAGTCACATGTCATCCCATAAGTGTCTCATAGGGAGATAATTTATACCTAGGAATAAATTCTTGTATCAATGTGTTTACTCCTGTCTTAGCATCCGCATATAGACAGAGGTATTCCCTATTAATGTTCCTCAAATTAAAACTAAGTAGCCAATGTGAACCTGACTTTGATACAATCTAAGTTCCTAAGACTTGATGCCCCAGCCATTGCCAAACTAATTGCTTCCATAGTTAATTCTATCCTGTCTGCAGGCCATATCCCTAAGACCTGGAAAACTGCCAGAGTTTGTCCCAATCTTCAAAAGTGGGGACAAAAACACTGTCTCAAACTACAGGCCAATCTCACTTCTCCCAATTCTATCCAAAGTCATGGAAAAATGTGTCCACTCCCAATTAAGCAATTATTTTACCCATACAAATTTCCCTAGCCAATCCCAATCTGGCTTTTACCCAAACACTCCACTGTAACTATTCTGCTAAAAATTTGAAATGCCTTGTATATAATGTATACCCTGTTCACTTATGTAACTGCTTTTGCAACTATGTATCCACTGTATTTAACCCTATGCACAAGACACACCCAAAAATGAGAGGTGACTCCCAATTCACCGCTTCCTGGCAAACCCATTCTAGATTACACAGCAATTTTGACAATAACCACTGCTTATGGACACCTTTGGAAAAAATAAATGGTTAAAAGTTATAACATACATCACATATTCAGTTAATAGACAAATGATTTTGTATAAGACTTCACACTAATGTCTTGCTTTACATAATCTCTTTGCCCAGTGCTGAGCACACAGGCAGCTTTATATTATTAGAGACACTCCATATTTGATTAAAGAAAAAAAATATTTTCAAAGCTTGTTCCCGGGCAAAAAGCCATTTTGTTTCTGGGCGTTTCGCCAATTGACCCTGAACAGATAAGATAACGGCACACCAGCTTCTTCCTGAAAAATAATTATTGGATTGGAACTTTTGCTTAAAGTTTAAATAAATGGAGCTTTATCCAGAGCCCTAAGAACTACATTTTGATATGGCCTCTCAAAAATTAACTAATGGGCTTTTATATAGCTGAGGTAATATAACTTCTTAACACACAAATAGCTCCCACACGCTCATGCTATCTCCCTCCACTCAGTTCTTTTTAATGCCTTCTGTTTGAACTCTCATACTTTCACAGACTTCCTTCACTACAAATTTATGCTATCCTGTTTCAATTCTGCCCTTTCTCAAGCTAAACAAACCTCCTTCTCTCCATTAATCAACACTCACAAGTCTAACCCACACTAACTCTTCCTTCATCTCATCTCAGGACTTTTGCTGACTATTTTAAGGAAAAGGTTGAATCCATACATCAGAATGTTCCCTCCTTTTCCTCCTATCCTACTTCGCTTCCTTCTTTCTTCCTGTTTTCCTTGAATCTTTTTCCACTGTATCAGAAGAAAATGTCACCATCACTGTTGATCTCCTCTTCTCCCTCTACTCTGCTACCTTTCCATTCTCCTTCAAACATGTAACAGTTATACCATGATTCAAAAATAGCAAGCTTGACCCTACCTGTCTTTCTACTGTAACTACTGAACTTGTCTTGTATTCTCTTGCTTGCTCCATTTTCTCAACACCCATTCTCTCCTTAACCCTCTAGAATCTGACTTCTGCACTGCTCACTCCACGGAGACAATTCTCACTAAAATAACTGATGACCTATATACTGCCACAGACAGAGGTCTTTACACTCTGCTCATATTACTCCTCCTCTCTGAAGCATTTGCCTCTATACCACACTTCTCTTTTCCCTGTACACACTCTCCCTAGGTGACCTAATAACTTCTCTTGGGTTTAAATATCACCTCTATGCTGACGACACACACATTTACTTTTCAACCCCTGACCTTACACCTGCTGTACAAACCTAAGTTTCTGAATGTCTTTCTGTTATCTCATCCTGGAAGGCCCTCCTTTGCCTCAAACTTAACATGGCAAAAACAGACTTCCTCATACTTCCTCCCAAATCTGACCCTATTATCTCCTTCCACATTACTCTTGAAGTACAATCTTTTATCCAGTAGCCCAAGCACGCTGCTTAGGGGTCACTCCCTGCTCCTCTCTCATATTAAAGCATTTCTATAACTGTCGCTTTTTCCTCCACAATATCTCAAAGATACACCTGCTCCTCTGTTGCTCAACTATTAAAAACTCTGATTCAGGCCCTCATTCTCTCCCATCTTGATTACTGTAATCCCCTGCTATCCCGCCTTCCTGCCTCTCACCTGTCTTCCCTACAATCTATCCTAAACGCTGCTGCCAGAATCACTCTACTCTTTAAACTCTGATTCTGCGTTTCCCCTCCTTAAATTCCTCTCCTGGCTTCTAATCAAATCCTACTGCTTCTGTTTGCGCTCCCTACCTACCAATTAGATTATAAGCTCCTCAGTGCAGGGACTTCTCTTCCTTAATGTTACTTTTATGTCTGGATCACTTATTTCATGACCTCTCACCTTTACCATTTGATACCTATATGATTACGACGTGCACCACTCCTGTGAAGCGCTATGCATATTAATGGCGTTATATACATAAAAACATACAATACAATATATAATTCAAACAATGCTTGTGAGCTTTTACCCGCATATTTAAATACAAAATATTCCCAAACATATCCAAATCCTATAGAAATAAAATTGAAATGTGTTTTTACTGGTTACACACAATACAGAACACACAATACAAGAACTTCTCTCATACACAGCCAAACAACATCACAAAAATAACGAACAAATAAAAGAAAAACATTTTTCCCCTATTACAAACAATTTCATCCTGCAACTAAATTAATAAAAATT
Organism: Ascaphus truei; assembly: GCF_040206685.1. Taxonomy (NCBI): domain Eukaryota; kingdom Metazoa; phylum Chordata; class Amphibia; order Anura; family Ascaphidae; genus Ascaphus; species Ascaphus truei. The sequence goes on along the minus strand of NC_134486.1, from coordinate 79,000,562 downwards.
CCCTTCTCTTTCTTTATTCTCATAAATAACCTGACTTTAAAACTACTCTGATGCTCCGGAGCTTTTGAGTTAACTTTCTTATCTTGGCACATTCCTCAAGCTGGAGAAAAAGGTGGGGGCACGATCTGTGCTGCTGCGATTCTGATTCTCTTTCTTGCAGACATTTGATTTCATTGTGAGCAAATAATATTCATGTTTTTGTAAGTACTTGCAAGTTCTTGGATGGTGATTTGTGTACACATGTGATACTTAGCATGGTTTATCTTTCACACAGGTAATCATTCAGGAAAAATTCATTAGGGTATCAAATCCATCTGGCAACTCTCCATTAAGGGCACAACAATTTTACTTGCCGGCACCGAAACTTGAGTTTATATCAGGAAATGATTTATAACCACTTATTGCTTGTGGGGAAATGGAAGGAAAAGCTGATACGTTTACACCTGATTTCTGCCGCTTCAGTCAGCCGGTCTTGCCATGCCTAATTTTAACCACAAAAACCTCATAAAATCCAAACATTTATACTGCCACAGACACACAGGGATTACTGAAAGTTAGAAGGTTCCACTACGAATAAGAAAACCGGTGCGGCTGCCCATAGGTTCATGCTCCTTCCATAGTAATTTATTGCAAACAAACTTTTTTCATTGGGGTGGCGTGTTTTTTTACTGGGACTTGCATGTGTTTTTTCACTGGAACTTGCATGTGTTTTTTTCACTTGAACTTGCATGTGTATTTTCATTGGCCAACAAAACATATTTATATTGTCTCTTCTTGTTCTCTGTATCCATTCTTTATTATTTTTGTCTGCAGACACACAACCTCTAATGGCAAATTTTGAGAACTTTGGTTTCCCATTATTCTCCTGTTACAGTAATCACATTTAATTGACCTGTACAATATTCCTGATACAATAATCAGCGCAAGCTGATTGCGTACAACTCTTTTGGCACGTTATTGTTCTGAATAGTGTAAATATGCAAATAAGGACCTGTCACGAGACTGTTCCCCAATCATATTTTTTCACCATATCTATACCCAAGAAAACACTTGAATTTCTTCAGCGGGTCCAACCCAGTCCTGATAAACCTTATACCTTTATAACATGGATACAGATAAGACCATCTAAACATATATCCATAAATAGATGCACTTGGTATGTTAATGACAAGACAGAGCAAATGTACAATCAGGGACCCCTCCTGCTCAGACAACAAAAAATATTTATCACAACCCAGGATGGTCTGAAAACAATCCCTTAAGCATACAAACACTCACCTTCATCACCAAAACACCAAAACGTTTAACGGGACTCTCACTTTAGTCCCAATAAAACTTAACAACTATAACACTTTAAAATGGATACAGGAACAGACAAATAAACTTATTTGAAACTGCGAGGTAACCCGTCAACCCAGATTGAGACACCCTCCCAAACCTGGCTCTCTACACACCACTCAAAACAACTTTTTAAACTCAGGCTTTCCTCAAAAGGTGCCTTTTACCTTGATTCTTATGAGCGCTCAGATTTGAGTGACCGAGGAGTGTTTTTTTCAGGTGCTCAGCTTCCGGTAAATTTGGGTTCCTATTCGGAGCGCCATCTGTGAAAAGCATGGATAAATAAGACACATCAATCTGAGGATCATTTGCAGGATAACAAATAAGTTTATTGCAGTGTACGGTGCACACGCAGGAAAGAGTTTCAAAATAAAACTCTCCCAACGAAGTACTGGCATACAGGCCCTATTTATACCCAAAATACTAAGCCCACACCCCCTATACGAGGTTGTGTATGCGTCACTACGTAAGCATATAAGATAAACAAAATATGAATATGAACACATTGAGTTAATAGCGTTATTATGAGATTCATATTAAAAATGAAATGACTCAGCTAATATTCCTTATACAGGCCGGTGACCTTTCCTCTACATACGGGACTTCATGGGCACCTCCCTCGGAATGCGAGACGTTCTTGTTATCTATCTTTTATTTTCATAACATTCGTGCTTTTCTCCCCTCTTCAAGGTCTTGTCGCTTAGCTGGACAGCTTAATATCATTTAAAACTTCAGGAGCAGAAAAAGAAAAAAATGTCTTTAAACTAACTTCCATACCACCACTCGTGCAGACAAATAGACATGACAATATGAGGCACCTAAGATGGATGCTGACTTAAAATGGCTGCTTAGATCCCAGTGCTGTTTACGTCAGACCTCCCCCCCCCCCTCCTTGCATCCTATTCTCACTTTGTCACTTTAATCTATTACCCCCTCTCCAATTGGCCCAAACAGTCTCAATTGCTTGGCACACCAGTTCTGTTGAATTTTTATGATGGTGTGAGAAAATGATGGGAGACGCTATGAGTGATTAGACCCTTTCTAATGTTATAAATGTGCTCGTAGATTCTCCTTTGAAACCTTCTTCCTTTCCTGCCTATATACTGCAAGCCACAAGGGCATTAAAGCAGATATATAACAAATGTTGAGTGGCAGTTGATAAATGATTTGATGGGATATAATTTAGAAGTTACATTAGATTTAAATATCTTTGTATTACTACTGTAAGAACAGGCTAAACATTTTGCACATGTATAAAAACATTTAATGATATTGGATTGTTTATGCCTAGAATGATTAAGTGGACAGCTGGGGGCCAATTTTGATTTAAGATTGGTGGCCTTCGTAAATATAATATTTGGTTTTGGAGAAAGAATTTCAGCCAGAATACTATCTCTGAGTAAAATTGGCCAATGCTTATTTATAATATGTCTTATTTTCGGTGCCATCTCATTGTATTGTGTAACAAATGAGACAGTATGATTACACTTATTAACCTGATCTGCTTTCTTATATTCAAGTAGTGTATCTCTCTCTAGGTTATCAACCTGCAACAGAGCTTCATCTAGGAGGCTCTCAGGATATTGTCCGTCAATAAATGTATGTTTCAGTTCGTTGGCCTGAAACGCAAATGCCTCCTTGTCGGAGCATTTGCTTTTCAGGCGATCGAACTGACCCTTTGGAATATTTCTTAGGCACAAAGGGTTATGTTGGCTATCTGCCCTTACATAATTATTTGCTTGCACGGTTTTAAAAAATGTTTTTGTCTGAATAGTGTTATTAGAAATGTATATATGAAGGTCCAGGAAATCTATGTGGTCAGTGCTATGTTGACATGTGAACGTAAGATTTCTATCATTGTGGTTTAAATACGAGAAAAAAGTGTCAAGTTGTGCCTGACTGACTGACCAGACGAACACCACATCGTTGATGTAGCACCGCCAGAGCACCAGGTTTGCCCCAAGGGGACAGTTGTTCCAAATATAGTCCTCTTCCCACCTGTCCATAAACAAGTTGGCATAATTTGGGGCAAACCTGGTGCTCATTGTAGTACCGCACACGTGAAATAATTGTGTGTCAATATATGACGAATGCTGTCTACTAGAAAGCCTTTTAAGGCTGATGTAAGATTGGATTCTGTCTCCAATTTACAAGACACAGCTCTGCAGCTCAGCTCATGGCCGATGACGGTATATAAAAATGTTACATCCGCCGTAACTAGTATATAGTTTGGTTGCCAATTTAGTTCTCTCAAGATCTGCAGCACATGAGTCGTGTCTCGCAAATAAGATTTAACTTGAGTTACAATCGACTGGAGATGGTGATCTGTGAATTGTGACATATTAGATGATAGGGATGATATTCCTGAACTAATAGGCCTCCCTGGTGGTTGGGTAAATGCTTGTGAATTTTTGGTATAAAATAAAGGAGTGCGAGGAAATGGAATGAGTAAAAATTCTGCCTCGTCTTGAGTGATAGCTCCACTATTCAAACCACTCTTGAGCAAAGCTTTGAAATCTAACTTAAATTGTTCTAATAGATCATTGGAAAGGAGAAGGTATGTGGCTGTGTCTCCTAGTAATCTCATGGACTTTTGTGTATAATAACACCTGTCCATCACCACTGTACCTCCTCCTTTATCAGCAGGTTTGATGACTATAGAGTCATTACTTACTAATCCATGCAATGCTTCTTTATCCTGAATATTGAGATTGTCACGTTTAATTTTGTATGACCGACTTGATTGTTCTAAATCCATAGTGACCATGTCTACAAATGAACTGACTAAATGCCCTTGTGAAAATTTTGGATAAAATGTTGATTTTTTTTAAAAACATTTTGATGGAGCAATAGCTGTTTTAATCTCATTTCTGCGCAAATTAATTTGATTAGAGATAGCATCACGGGCAAAGTCTTTTTTTAGAGCTAACTTTCTAGCAAACTTATGAACGTCTATATACAGATTGAAGCTATTTGGTCCGCACACCGGAGCAAAGGTTAAACCCTTGCCCAGTACACGTTTTTCAATGTTCGTGAGTGGATAATGACTGATGTTAAATATATTAGGATATTCTGAATTCTTTTTTAGTTGATTTTCTACTAGTACCCCCTCTCCTTCCTCTAATCCGTTTTTTCTTTTCTTGTGGTTTGAAGGTGGAGGAGAATTTATGTGGGGTTTTACAATCTCCACTTCCGGGAAAATGTGTTCTCTTTCTTTTATCATTCTAAAAAAGAGAAACTAGTCTTACCCCCTGGGGTGGGCAGAGGTGTATAAGAAACACTTTCTGCCTCACTCTCTGATTCTATCTCCGAGAGTACAGTGTATCTATTACTTATGGCAATAGGTGCTTGTTGAGGCATAGTGAGTGAATCATAACGTTCTTTAGCTTTCTTCTGTTGTAGAAACAGATTTCTGTCATGTATAGGTAATGTGACGTGTGTAGTTGGAGTGGGAATCAAAATTTGGTTACTGGGTCTCTTGGGCCCATTATTAGCTTCATTAGATGTTGTTTACCCCTATTAACCTTTATTTCTTTCACTCCTATCTGGGAGTTCCCATGCTTTTGCTCTGTATTTTTAGTCTGGCTTTCTTTGGATTTTTTATTCCAATTTCTTTGACAGCCTGTGTCATAATCATGCTTATCCCTAAAAAACGTTTTTTGCTTAGTTTGAAATATTTCCAATTCTATTTGGTCTAACCTTTTTTTGATAATAGGCTCTAGTTCAAGTAGTTCTTTGTTCTCTTTGTAGGGATCTAATTTTATCTTCATATCTGAAATCTGATTATCCAAATGGACCAAGGATTTTCTACGGTGATGTACCAACAATTTCATTAAAGAGAATGAGCATTGATCTAAGATCTCATTCCACTCCTGCATAAATATCTCGTTATGTGTGTCTGTCGTAGGTATTTTTAAAATTCTTAAACCTCTAGGTATGCGATGGTTTTCTAAATATTTGCTCAATGTGGTTGCCTCCCACCATTGTCTTCTTTCTGTAGTAAGTGTCTTTTCTAACTGAATGAGTATCGGGTGGAAATCAGCCGTTACGGCCCTGACCGAGCACCACGCTGGTGGAACTGGACGTCGCCCAGGAGGTCGTCGGATCCTTTTCAACGCCGAGGTGCCACCGCACTAGGCAGGTATTGTTACGCACGTGCAACAACTACAGAGTACTCACACATAGTGGCAGTGCTGACCACGGGACAAGGGTTATACTGTGGACATGGTGTGGGGGTACACGGTGATGGGCAAGGGATATACACAAGTGGGAGTGAAGGACATTGGGAACTATAGAGTACTAAGTATATGTATACTGTATGCGTGTCCAGTAAAAGTTATTCTTGGTTATTCATACAAGTATGTGTGTCATTGGGTTGAGTCCTGTGAGGGACCCCTCCCGCCCTGTCGGGATCCCTCTCAGGTGGAGGCGTTGCACCACGAGATAGCGATTGCATATGTACCCCAGGCAGAGGCTTAGGCTCCTGAGGGCCACGCAGGTAATATACAGCATAAGTAGCGTCTGTGTTCACTGGGAACACCTGTCACAGCTACATGAAACACAAAAAGGGGGGGAGAGAGAAAGGTTCCTTTTAATGGGTGCACTCCGAACTCAAACGCTAAATAGGTGGTGTGTATATTGTATTTTCACATCACATATTGTGTATAAATATACCCTTATAACCAAACCAAAAGGTTTTACACTATTAGGGCGGTGTGCTCTTTTACTCCCCTGTTCTACATTTAAATAAAACAAGCATTTCACAATAAAGCCATTGATTGTGACTGTTTTAACCACATTGGCAATTAATGGGTGTATTGGCAAGTATTGTGTTTTGATGTTTATTGGGGGTAGAGGGGATGCATGAAGGTGGTATTTGGGTTGTAGTGGGTGTTTATGCATACCGTTTGGGTAGTGGCAGGGGTTGTATTGTATTGTATTGTATGTCTTTATTTATATAGCGCCATAAATGTACATAGCGCTTCACAGTAGTAATACATATCATATAAATAACAAATAATATAAATAACAGGTCATGGGAATAAGTGCTTCAGACATAAAAGTAACATTAAGGAAGAGGAGTCCCTGCTCCGAGGAGCTTACAATCTAATTGGTAGGTAGGGAGAACATACAGAGACAGCAGGAGGGAATTCTAGTAAGTGCGTCTGCAGGGGGCCAAGCTTTAAGTATCATGTGTCCAGGATTATCCAGTGCTATTCATATGCTTCTTTAAGCAGATGTGTCTTAAGGTGGGTCTTAAAGGTGGATAGAGAGGGTGCTAGTCGGGTATTGAGGGGAAGGGCATTCCAGAGGTGCGGGGCAGAAAGTGAGAAAGGTTTAAGGCGGGAGAAAGCTTTAGATACAAAGGGGGGTAGAAAGAAGACATCCTTGAGAAGAACGCAAGAGTCGAGATGGTGCATTGCGAGAAATTAGGGCTGAGATGTAAGGAGGGGCAGAAGAATGTAAAGCTTTAAAAGTTAGGAGGAAAATTGAGTGTGAGATACGGGATTTGATCGGAAGCCAGGAGAGGGATTTCAGGAGGGGAGATGCGGAGACAGATTTAGGAAAGAGTAGAGTGATTCTGACAGCAGCGTTTAGGATACAGTAGATTGTAGAGGAGACAGGTGAGAGGCAGGAAGGCCGGACAGCAGGAAGTTGCAGTAATCGAGACGTGAGAGAATGAGGGCCTGAGTCAGAGTTTTAGCAGTCGAGCAACAGAGGAAAGGGCGTATCTTTGTGATATTGCGGAGGAAAAAGCGACAAGTTTTAGAAATGTTTTGAATATGAGAGCTGAATGAGAGAGAGGAATCAAGTGTAACCCCTAGGCAGCATGCTTGGGCTACTGGGTGAATGATCGTATTTCCAATAGCAATATGGAAGGAGGTAGTAGGGCCAGGTTTGGGAGGAAGTATAAGGAGCTCTGTTTTTGCCATGTTAAGTTTCAGCCGGCGGATGGCCATCCAGGATGATATTCCAGAGAGGCATTCAGAAACTTTGGTCTGTATAGCAGGTGTAAGGTCAGGGGTTGAAAGGTAAATGTGTGTGTCGTAAGCATAGAGGTGATATTTAACCCACAAGATGTGATTAGGTCACCTAGAGAGGGTGTGTAAAGAGAAAAGAGAAGGGGTCCCAGGACAGAGCCCTGGGGTACCCCCACAGAGAGATCAATAGAGGAGGAGGAGGTGTTAGCACATGAGACACTGAAAGTACGATGGGAGAGGTAAGAGGAGATCCAGGATAGAGCTTTATTCCGAATACCAAGAGTATGGAGAATGTGAAGGAGAAGAGGGTGGTCCACAGTGTCGAATGCTGCAGAGAGGTCGAGTAATATGAGCAGAGTGTAATGACCTCTGTCTTTGGCAGCATGGTAATGAAGGGGTTAACTCCCCCTGCAACCCTCCTGGTAGGTCTAGACACCAATCACGGGCCAAATACTACCTTCACCCACCCTCTCTACTGCCAATAAACTGGACAAAATTAAATGTAAGCAAAGAAAAGAAAGAAAGCTCCCTAATAGCCGCACAAGAGAACACCTATACCTATATTAAAAATTACTATTTATTAATAAATGATTAAAATATATTTATTGCAGCAAAAAACTAACGTGAACCAAAGTGATTAAAATAAATTAAAAACGGAGGAGGTAACTGTATGCCTAGTTCAAACTAACAGTGTATGCTAGGAATAACTATTTTAGAATGTCCCACTGCTATATGATTATACTAACAGTGGTAGTTATACCAATACAGTTCTATGTAGTTTGAGGACAACACCTAAATGGAGAGTATAGCTTAATATAGTGTGTGTGCTCAGAATAATATAGTATATTTGTTGAGCCAGCTAATGCTAGTATGCGGATATATACACACACATATGTACCAGACCAACAGGTTCAAAGGTAAATGAACCTAGAGGTCTGTTATGTTTAGCAAAACAGCTATTTCAAGATCACAAAGTATGTGTCTTGTACTCGGAACCATGACAAATAGGAGAGTAGTCAGAGTGTTGTGCTTCCTTTAGAAGGCTCCGAAACACTCTAACTGAGAAAAGGCAACAGACCTCTCCGATATAGCCAGCGCACTAGGTGGTGACGCTTAGCCTGGCCAACATATGTTTCACCGTTGTGGCTTCATCGGGGGCAATTACAGAGTGATTCTCTCAGATCTTTATACACTTAATTCTTACCCCATTGGTTGATTAATGTCAGACTGTGATAGGGCTTCTGCATACAAATCCCTCCCACACTTCAAATTGGGTTACATAATGGTAGGGGTCCCTAATTGGCTGTGACTCATCACATGGCTAATGATACATCCCATTGGTGGGTGGTGGTCATGTGATCTTGGCCCCAGATTATCCTGCCCCTTTATTTGATTATGGGGGAGGAGAGTAGGGGAGGGGAGGTGCATGAAGTCCCATATGTTTTATGGCCAGGAGTAGCATCGCATCATCAGAATGCGACCTCCCTCATTGGCAGCAAACAGCATAATGCCAGTAACCTCAGTACAGAGCCAGCCGCGCATCCAATTGGTTATTCACAGTCACATGACTGTTCGGCATCTTAGCCCCGCCTCTTGGTTTGGTTTGCAAGGGATGGTTGTCATAGCTCCCAAGAATGCCATGCGCTGAATGGCCTGAAGTTGCGTCGCGTCATCAAGGCGCGACATACCTATTGATAGCATGGGGGAGATCACTGCGAGCAATATTCCCAATGTAGCTGAAGAAAAATGTTTTAAACACTCGTAAATGGCTACCATATAGCATGCTGACAATAAAAACATTATTCATTGTGATTGCTTGCTATTGCTGGATGCTTATGGTGTCACATCAGAGTCTTCTTAGTCCTGACTAGGTAAGTCTAATTAAAGGACATATTAGTGATTGCTTGATGTTTGTATTTGCCCGTGTTTGTAAATAAACATTCTTAATCAGCTGTGTGCTTATTATTGACCATTTCTAGAGTCTGACATTCAATTTCAAAGGTAACTAGATTATTCATCAAAATTGATCATTATATTGTCATGGAGTGTAGGAGTTAATACCCCAGACGGAGAATTACAATTTGTTCAGAGGAACAGGGTAGGAGAGTGATGCACCTATTTAAAATGATGCACCTATTTAAAATGAGTATCACATGCAACAAAAAGTTTATCAGAAAGATTGTTTGCAGGAAGGGGGTATTTTTACAGGAAGGGGGTGAAGAGGAACCCCTCATTCAGACCTAATGGTGATAGGGTGGATAATTGATATATCCAACGGGACTCTTGCTGTAAAAGAATTTTGTCCCAGTCTCCCCCTCTTGTATTGGCTTTGAGGCAAAAAATGCCTTGAAAGCGTAAGGAATTGATGTCTCCCCCATGATGTCCCCTAACATGGCATGACACAGGTGTGTCTAACTCATTTCTGATAGAACCAATGTGTTCCAATATGCGTCATCAAGGCGCGACATACCTATTGATAGCATGGGGGAGATCACTGCGAGCAATATTCCCAGTGTAGCTGAAGAAAAAATGTTTTAAACACTCGTAAATGGCTACCATATAGCATGCTGACAATAAAAACATTATTCATTGTGATTGCTTGCTATTGCTGGATGCTTATGGTGTCACATCAGAGTCTTCTTAGTCCTGACTAGGTAAGTCTAATTAAAGGACATATTAGTGATTGCTTGATGTTTGTATTTGCCCGTGTTTGTAAATAAACATTCTTAATCAGCTGTGTGCTTATTATTGACCATTTCTAGAGTCTGACATTCAATTTCAAAGGTAACTAGATTATTCATCAAAATTGATCATTATATTGTCATGGAGTGTAGGAGTTAATACCCCAGACGGAGAATTACAATTTGTTCAGAGGAACAGGGTAGGAGAGTGATGCACCTATTTAAAATGATGCACCTATTTAAAATGAGTATCACATGCAACAAAAAGTTTATCAGAAAGATTGTTTGCAGGAAGGGGGTATTTTTACAGGAAGGGGGTGAAGAGGAACCCCTCATTCAGACCTAATGGTGATAGGGTGGATAATTGATATATCCAACGGGACTCTTGCTGTAAAAGAATTTTGTCCCAGTCTCCCCCTCTTGTATTGGCTTTGAGGCAAAAAATGCCTTGAAAGCGTAAGGAATTGATGTCTCCCCCATGATGTCCCCTAACATGGCATGACACAGGTGTGTCTAACTCATTTCTGATAGAACCAATGTGTTCCAATATGCGTCTGCGGAACTGGCGGCCCGTCTTCCCTACATACTGTATCCCGCATTTACACGTAATTAGGTATACTACTTGTATGGTTTTGCAATTTATGAAACTCTTCATCTGAAATGTTTTGTTGATGTTGGTACTTTTAAAACATTTACTGGTGTGGATATAGGTACATGCTTTGCATGTTCCGCACTTGTAGGTGCCCTGTGTTTTTGGTGGAAGCCATGTTTGAAATTGGGATTTAGTTTGGAAATGGCTATGGACCAACGTGTCTTTCAAGTTCTTTGATCTTTTGGGTACCATTGTTGGATATGGTTTTAGTACTTCACGAAGGTCTTTGTCCTCCAAAAGGATGTGCCAATATTTCTTATAAATGGACTAGATCTTACTCCACTGGGCACTATACGTGCCTATATATCTGATGGTTTTATCCATATCCAGTTTCTTTTTAGAGTAAAGTAGTTTTTCCCTATTAGTTTGTTCTGCGTTTTTGTAGGCTTTTTTAACATTTGTTTTACTGTATCCTCTATTTAGGAACTTGTTTTTCATAATTTCCGTTTGTGAGTGGAAGTCCACTGGATTGGAGCAGTTCCTCCTAATATCAGACCTCTAGGTTCATTTACCTTTGAACCTGTTGGTCTGTTACATACAGCATCGACACACTTTATTCGAGCAAATGCCCAGTTTGTACCTGGCAGATACCTGGAATGCGCCGCTCCTCACCTCTAACAAGCCCCGTTGCGTTTGCCTTCCCAGCCACGGTTCATGCCTGGCTGACGGGGGCCTGATCTGTTAAATGATAATGATCAGGATTTAATAGGCTGCAATGCTTCGCGTGTCCACCAGATGGCATAAATTCATGAATTGTAATGCAGTATATATATATACAGTACTGTATATACACAGTATATATATATATATATATATATATATATATATATATATATATATACTGTATAACAACAACCCCTATAAGCCCTAACATACAGTACTGTACACATACAGTACTGTATATGCACATACATAAATGATACTACTGTATGGGCGGCGGGGGCGAGATGTGTTTGCAGCAGAGAGAGATCCGCTGCTCTCTCTCTGCGCAAACATCGGCACATTAAAAATTATTTTAAATACATTTTTATTGATAGTGTAGATGTGCAGGGGGTCTCCGGAGCTGAACCGCATTGGTTTCAGGTCTGGGGACCCCCTGCTCCCCGAGATACAGCCCCCTTTATGAGGTGCCGGTATCCCTCTGCTTGGTTTAAAGGTCCCGATCACGTGATCGCGGCCTGTAAACCAAGCAGAGCAGAGGGATACCGGCACTCCCTAAAGGGGCCTGTATCTCGGGGAGCAGGGGGTCCCCAGACCTGAAACCAGTGCGGTTCTGCTCTGGAGACCCTCTGCACATGTACAGTATCAATAAAACACATACAGTATACAGTATAAATAAACACTCGTTCTTTACCTTAGCGGCTATGCGCTATGGTAAAGAAGCAGCATTTCTGTATTTTAATAATATTGTACAGTGAGCAGGGGGTTCCCTGAGCCAGAAATGAATGCTCAGGGACCCCCCCTGCTCCTGCTCAATATTATTAAAAATACAGAAATGCTGCTTCATTACCATAGCGGATAGCCGCTAAGGCAATGAAGGGGTTAACCCACCGTGCCCGCTTTATTGTGGGTAGTGGGGATGGGTGAGGGGGGTATTTGGCCCTTGGTGTGAGTTTAGGACTTGCGGGGGGGTTGCGGGTGCACTTAACCCCTTCACGACCATAGCAGTTAATACCGCTATGGTCATGAAGGGGTTAAGCCCTCCCGCTACCCCCCCGCAAGCCCTAAACAAGCACCGTTGGGGCTAATACCCCATTCACCCACCCCCGCTACCCACAATAAAAAAAATACACACACACAGCAGCCGCCAAAAAATAAATAAATAACTCTAAATAAATAAATAAATGACAATAAATACATTTGAAATAAATTTTTATTGATAGTGTACATGTGCAGGGGGTCTCCGGAGCTGAACCGCGTTGGTTTCAGGTCTGGGGACCCCCTGCTCCCCGAGATACAGCCCCCTTTAGGGGGTGCCGGTATCCCTCTGCTTGGTTTAAAGGGCCGACCACGTGATCGCGGCCTGTAAACCAAGCAGAGCAGAGGGATACCGGCACCCCCTAAAGGGGCCTGTATCTCAGGGAGCAGGGGGTCCCCAGACCTGAAACCAGTGCGGTTCTGCTCTGGAGACCCTCTGCACATGTACAGTATCAATAAAACACATACAGTATACAGTATAAATAAACACTCGTTCTTTACCTTAGCGGCTATGCGCTATGGTAAAGAAGACGCATTTCTGTATTTTAATAATATTGTACAGTGAGCAGGGGGTTCCCTGAGCCAGAAATTAATGCTCAGGGACCCCCCCTGCTCCTGCTCAATATTATTAAAAATACAGAAATGCTGCTTCATTACCATAGCGGATAGCCGCTAAGGCAATGAAGGGGTTAACCCACCGTGCCCGCTTTATTGTGGGTAGTGGGGATGGGTGAGGGGGGTATTTGGCCCTTGGTGTGAGTTTAGGACTTGCGGGGGGGTTGCGGGTGCACTTAACCCCTTCACGACCGTAGCAGTTAATACCGCTACGGTCATGAAGGGGTTAAGCCCTCCCGCTACCCCCCCGCAAGCCCTAAACAAGCACTGTTGGGGCTAATACCCCATTCACCCACCCCCGCTACCCACAATAAAAAAAATACACACACACAGCAGCCGCCAAAAAATAAATATATCTAAATAAATAAATGACAATAAATACATTTGAAATACATTTTTATTGATAGTGTACATGTGCAGGGGATCTCCGGAGCTGAACCGCGTTGGTTTCAGGTCTGGGGACCCCCTGCTCCCCGAGATACAGCCCCCTTTAGGGGGTGCCGGTATCCCTCTGCTTGGTTTAAAGGGCCCGACCATGTGATCGCGGCCTGTAAACCAAGCAGAGCAGAGGGATACCGGCACCCCCTAAAGGGGCCTGTTCCCAGACCTGAAACCAGTGCGGTTCTGCTCTGGAGACCCTCTGCACATCTACACTATCAATAAAAATGTATTTTAAATGTATTTATTTATATTCATTTATTTATTTAGATTTATTTATTAATTGTGCTGCTGCTGCAAGTCCTAAACTCACACCAAGGGCCAAACACCCCCCTCACCCCCAATAAAAAAAATTCACGCACAGCAGCCCCACAATTAATAAATAAATCTAAATAAATAAATACATGAAGAGAAATAAATATATACTGTATATATATACTGGATATATATACAGTATATATATAATAACAATCCCTATACATATACAGTATATACTGTGTATATATATACAGGCATACCCCGCTTTAAGTACACTCACTTTAAGTACACTCGCGAGTAAGTACATATCGCCCAATAGGCAAACGGCAGCTCACGCATGCGCCTGTCATCACGTCCTGAACAGCAATACCAGCTCCCTACCTGTACCGAAGCTGTGCGCAAGTGGGGAGACTATAGAGACTGTTACAAATGCGTTATTTACATCAGTTATGCACGTATATGATGATTGCAGTACAGTACATGCATCGATAAGTGGGAAAAGGTAGTGCTTCACTTTAAGTACATTTTCGCTTTACATACATGCTCCGGTCCCATTGCGTATGTTAATGCGGGGTATGCCTGTACTGTATACATATATATATATATATATATATATATATATATATATATATATATATATATATAGATAGATAGATAGATAGATAGATAGATATATAGATAGATATATAGATATATACAGTATACAGTATATATACACACAGATGATGAACCAATATACAAATACATGTAGAATGGTTATCAAAATAATACTGTCCTACAAATAACGCTTCTCTATACAGACAATAATAATAATCCATTTAATAATCATAACTGATTTTACAATATAAAACAAAACATTCCAATCCACACAGTACATTGCATTTACATTGTATAAATGATGCATAAAATCTATGCACCATATACATTCTGCAAATGAATGTTAACAATATAATTGCAAGCTACTCTACCAGTAAATACAAACACTTCCAAACAAGTCAACTATTTTAACCAATCAAGTAAACAAAAATCAATATATACTGTAAGTACCAACCAGAAAACACAATTTAAAACCAAAGCTAACCCTTACAATACCAAGGATTACATCTATCTAATTGTAAATAACCTTATACATTATACACAGCATTGCAATGTACATGATGAACAATACAGTACATTCCCTGTATCTCCCAGCCTCAGTGTAATCTGTTTAATGCCCCCTCCCCCTAATGTTTCTGTTAAACAGATTACACTGAAGGCAAAGAGAGATCTAAAGGCCTAAAGCCCCCTCCCCCCTAATGTTTCTGTTAAACAGATTACACTGAAGGGAGAGAGATGTAAAGGCCTAAAGCCCCCTCCCCCCTAATGTTTCTGTTAAACAGATTACACTGAAGGGAGAGAGATTTTACAGAATCACACATTAGGGGGGAGGGGTCTTTAAACAGATTACACTGAAGGCAGAGAGATGTTTCTGTTACCAGTAAATCTCCCTCCCTGCTGTCAGTGCAGTGTATGTAAATGTGGGGAGGGGGGGGGGACCCAATGTGCATACTGTGAGGTCTAACCACCCTCACCCCCTACCCACATACCGTTACCCCCCCCCCATCCTGGCCATGGCCCCTCCGCTTCTGCAAAACAGACACAAAAATTAAAACATACAAAGTAATGTCTCCTAACCCCTTAATCACCATAGCGGTTATTAACCGCTACAGTCATGAAGGGGTTAACCCACCCTCACCCACCACTCGGGATGCCTACATACCCTCCCACACTAACCCCCCCCCCCCGTGAGGCCTATCCACCCAGTCAGTACCCACAAGGGAGGCCTACCCACATACCGTTGGGGAAACACCCCATCCCCAGTACCCACAATAAAAACAGTACAATGACCCACAATAAACAGCATTATATTTATTAAATACATTACCTACCCCCTGTGCCCCCCCATAAATACAAGATTTATCCTTTTACATACAGGGTTCATAACGTAGCCCCACGCTAGTGCCCGGTGGGCTGGCAGGGCACCTGGACAGACCTACAGTTTACCAGCAGCCCTTTTTACAAAGGTTCTGGAGGCCTGCTGGTGGATCCTGCCAGCACCATGGCACCCAGGTGGTCTCCTTGGGTCACCGTGGGCCACAATTGGGTCTCCACGGTAGGCCCAAGGATGTCTGGGAGCCCCGGGTCAAACCCACAGGTGTCTGCGGGGCCTCGGGTGGTTCCCTCGGGGGTCTGGGGAACTCACGGGTGCTCACTACGGGTCCGCAGTGCCCCCACAGAAGTGGGACCACACATCATCATCCCCGCACCTACGGGTCGGCGGTGCCCCCACAGAAGTGGGACCACACATCGTCCTCCCCGCAGACTATGGGTCCGCGGTGCCCCCACAGATGTGGGACCACACATCATCATCCCCGCATGTGTCACCCGTGGAACCACTAGCCTGATACCCTTGGGATACCCGAGGATACCCACAGGTGGTCTCCAGAGGCCCCACGCAAAACCACGGAATCAAACCCTGAATGTAAAAAAAATAAACCTGGCCTATACATTCAATACATACACCCTCCCCCCCAACACCTACAGTACAATAATGTGCAAAATAACTATTATCCAGATATGGATAATAGATTAATTGCCCATTATTAAAAACATTAACTAGCATATACAAATAAATAAAGTACTACTGACCTCATCAATACGAAGTGTCCGTTGCCAGCAAAATCCTTGTCTTGTCCACAACATACATAGCAAATACAAAGCCAATACATTGCAATTACATTCAGATATCAATTAACCCCTTAAACACCTTATCAGATAATAACCGCAAAGGTAATTAAGGGGTTAAGCCACACAGGACCGATACCCACCCTTCACCCATGAATTTGTACTGTGGCTTCATCATGCAACCATATATATATATTGTGACATAGTCCAAAGATGTTAGGCAGCTTTCTGTCCCATTTTAGAGCAGAAAGTGCAGGAATAGCTAAAAATGATCCGTTCCACATCTTCCCATTAACTCAGGCAGCTGGATGGAAAATCCAGACCACAGATTACAATGGCTCTAGTTCTCCCTCACCTGCTCTTCTAATCACATGCACAGGTACTTAGAGCAGAGAGGTTTTGCATTTCATTCTCTCTCCTTAGAGCCTGGAGGCTGGGGGTATCGCTGCTCCCCTGTTTCCAGTGTCGGGGTTGACGGCTCCTCCACGTATCACAGTACCAGAGGATTTGCCTGGACACCACAAGCAGATAAGACAAAACAAATGGTTACTGCTGTTGCTAAAAGACTGTGCTGTATCTTGTGACCCTAAATGAGAGAGCATTGTTTTAAGCTGGGGAACCAGTTTAGTTGGCCAGCAGCTGTTAGAGAGACTGATTCTGATGTGTAGTTAGATCCCTGAAAGGGATAGGATTTTGCTTATATGATTTTTGGTTTTATTTCTTGAAATAACAGTGTGGGAAATATTGTAACACTGAAATATGTGAACTGCTGAATGAAAGTATCTGAGTACCTCTAACCTTCACATGTTAAAGCTGCAGTACCTTACTTGGATGAAAATAAAGCAGGCAGAAGCCTGAGTTAAGCAGCATAATACTTTGCATGATCCTGTTTGTTGTATAATTAACCCTAGAAGACTGTGTCGGGAAGAACCCAGACAGACGTCAGCACTACAAAAGAGGGGCGTTTGTCACAATATATATATACTGTATATATATACAGAGAGACAGAGAGAAAGAGAGAGAGATATATACAGTATATATATATATATATATATATATATATATATATATATATATATATATACACACACACGTTATATACACACCCATGATAAACCAATATACAGTACAAATAAATGTAGAAGGGTTATCAAAAGCATACTGCCCTACAACCAAGTAAACAAAAATCAAAAGCCAATACATTGCAATTACATTCAGATATCAATTAACCCCTTAAACACCTTATCAGATAATAACCGCAAAGGTGATTAAGGGGTTAAGCCACACAGGCCCGATACCCACCCTCACCCATGAATTTGTACTGTGGCTTCTTCATGCAACTATATATATATACACTGTATATATATACAGAGAGACAGAGAGAAAGAGAGAGAGAGATATATATATATATATATATATATATATACACGGTATATACACACCCATGATAAACCAATATACAGTACAAATAAATGTAGAAGGGTTATCAAAAGCACTATCCTACAACCAAACACTTCTCCATACATACACACTAAATTAAAATCAATTTCCTTTAATATTCATAACTGATCTCTCAATCTAAATCATCACTAAACCTCTGAAAAGCCATTTAACAACTTACATTCCAATATAAATGATGCCTAAATATCTATGCACCATATACATTCTGCAAATTAATCAAACATGTAAACAAAAATCAATTAGCAATCATTATTTACATCCCTAAACAATTCACACTAGATCCCGAACAATAAAACCATTAACAAATTCACGCCTAGAGCAGAACAATTAAGCCTTTGAAAAAATATAAGTACCGACAAAAATACAACCTTTACAAACCAAGCCTATCCCTGACCTTCCTCAAACACACAATACAATACCAAGGAATACATCTATCTAATTTTAAAATACTTTAAACTCACAATAAAGCATACTGTAGCAGCATACACAAAATAATTTAAAACACATCTAATCCAGCTTTTAAAACAACATAATTTCTTACCCTGTACTGTACTGTATGTATATATCTCTCTAGACATATATACATACATACATACAGTGGCAAGAAATGATATACCACAAAAAAAAAAAAATACACATGTTAAAAAACCTTTTGAAAAAATTAACAAGTTAAATAAAATACATTTCTTTACTGTACATTTCTTTACTGTAGTTCACTAACCATTACTTGCCCCCACCGACTCCCATTGCGCAGCTTACTCACGAACCAATCCACGATCAGGAACCCATCAAATAATAAACCAGAAAATAATAAACATTAAACTAAAAATCCAAACCAATCCACGGGTCTTCTATCTGTAATCCATCTTCATCTGTGTTCTTCTTTCTTCTATCTCCTTCCAGCGGGGTGGGGCGGGGTCTTCTCCCCATCTGCGGCCACGCCCTGGTCTTCTTTCTTGGCCGGAGGTCCTTCCTCCGCGGCGTCTGGCTTCAAAATGAGACAACATAGGCTTTTAAAGGCCTATGACGTCACATTTTGCGTCATGGGTCTCCAGAGCAGAACCGCACTGGTTTCAGGTCTGGGGACCCCCTGCTCCCCGAGATACAGGCCCCTTTAGGGGATGCCGGTATCCCTCTGCTCTGCTTGGTTTGCAGGCCGCGATCACGTGGTCGGGCCCTTTAAACCAAGCAGAGGGATACCGGCACCCCCTAAAGGGGGCTGTATCTCGGAGAGCAGGGGGTCCCCAGACCTGAAACCAATGCGGTTCAGCTCCGGAGACCCCCTGCACATGTACACTATCAATGAAAATGTATTTCAAATGTATTTATTGTCATTTATTTATTTATTTAGAGTTATTTATTTATTTTTTGGCGGCTGCTGTGTGTGTGTATTTTTTTATTGTGGGTAGCGGGGGTGGGTGAATGGGGTATTAGCCCCAACGGTGCTTGTTTAGGGCTTGCGGGTTGGTAGCGGGAGGGCTTAACCCCTTCATGACCGTAGCGGTATTAACTGCTACGGTCGTGAAGGGGTTAAGTGCACCCGCAACCCCCCCGCAAGTCCTAAACTCACACCAAGGGCCAAATACCCCCCTCACCCATCCCCACTACCCACAATAAAGCGGGCACGGTGGGTTAACCCCTTCATTGCCTTAGCGGCTATCCGCTATGGTAATGAAGCAGCATTTCTGTATTTTTAATAATATTGAGCAGGAGCAGGGGGGGTCCCTGAGCATTAATTTCTGCTCACTGTACAATATTATTAAAATACAGAAATGCGTCTTCTTTACCATAGCGCATAGCCGCTAAGGTAAAGAACGAGTGTTTATTTATACTGTATACTGTATGTGTTTTATTGATACTGTACATGTGCAGAGGGTCTCCAGAGCAGAACCGCACTGGTTTCAGGTCTGGGGACCCCCTGCTCCCTGAGATACAGGCCCCTTTACGGGGTGCCGGTATCCCTCTGCTCTACTTGGTTTACAGGCCGCGATCACGTGGTCGGGCCCTTTAAACCAAGCAGAGGGATACCGGCACCCCCTAAAGGGGGCTGTATCTCGGGGAGCAGGGGGTCCCCAGACCTGAAACCAACGCGGTTCAGCTCCGGAGACCCCCTGCACATCTACACTATCAATAAAAATGTATTTAAAATAATTTTTAATGTGCCGATGTTTGCGCAGAGAGAGAGCAGCGGATCTCTCTCTGCTGCAAACACATCTCGCCCCCGCCGCCCATACAGTAGTATCATTTACATTGTATGTATGTGCATATACAGTACTGTATGTGTACAGTACTGTATGTTAGGGCTTATAGGGGTTGTTGTTATACAGTATATATATATACAGTATATATGCTGCATTACAATTCATTATAGGGGACGGCTTCAAAGAGAACAGCTCGCAAGCGCCACCATGTGTATTTACACGGCATTGCAGTATTGCAACCAGCCGGAATAAAATGCTTAAATCCCTGCCGGGAAAATAACGCAATGCACTCTGGCAGAAAACGATCAGAAACCTGAATACACCTGGGTATACCCGAATTTGCGGGACTAGCCGAGCGAGAATAAAGTGTGTATAATAAAGCGAGAGTACTGTATGTGTGTGTATAAATCCGTTTACTAGCATTAGCTGGCTCAACAAATATACTATATTATTCTGAGCACACACACTATATTAAGCTATACTCTCCATTTAGGTGTAGTCCTCAAACTACATAGAACTGTATTGGTATAACTACCACTGTTAGTATAATCATAAAGCAGTGGGACATTCTAAAATAGTTATTCCTAGCATACACTGTTAGTTTGAACTAGGCATACAGTTACCTCCTCCGTTTTTAATTTATTTTAATCACTTTGGTTCACGTTAGTTTTTTGCTGCAATAAATATATTTTAATCATTTATTAATAAATAGTAATTTTTAATATAGGCATAGGTGTTCTCTTGTGCGGCTATTAGGGAGCTTTCTTTCTTTTCTTTGCTTATCATTAACCTTTATCCCTGCAAGCACCACCTCCGCACTTTTATTGCAGTTTTTTGTTCCGTCACCACACATTCACAATTTATTGGTTCCCCATATCTCCATTGGTGTAGTGCAAGGCGCACAACTTGGCCTTTTTAGGCCATTCTATCTTCCTGCTTGTAAATGTATTTTTATTTGATAAGATTGAAGCAGGGGGTCTCCAGAGCTGATATTCATGCGGGTCAGCTCCAGAGACCCCCGACATCAATCCGATGCAGTAAAAATAATTTTTTTCTTCTATGTCATACCGCAAATCCCAGCCCGCCCCCTTGAGGTGGCATGATGAGAACTGCGATTTGCTTGCTAGTTGCAGCCTCAATGAGATTCTCGGAGCTACTAGAATAGCTTGATTTCTCAAAAAATGTGAGTTTGAGCATTTTTGGAGCTCCAGCTCAGTTTGTCTGAGCTACCGATCGGGAAGAAGCATTTCTCGAGGGAGTTTGGCATGCTATCGATGCTTTCTGAATACCTATCGATGCAAACTCGTTCGGGAAGTGCTCAAAAAGCTTGATGAGTTAGTTATCAAAGCTACTAGAATTAGCCCCTATATCTCTCTTTATGGACTTTGCCAGAACAATGAGCTTTACCTATTAATGCCCAAACATTTCAATTGTACAGTTTAATCATTACAAAAGTAAATGTACAATATTATATAGTGGAATTGTGACTTGATAATTACACATGCTCACATTCCTATTTGCCATATATAAGGGATAATGCATATGACAGAAAATACAATATTTTAAATATAAATACAATATTATTAAAATAGCAAAAATGCAAATGAACTAAAATCTGCAATGAGTAGGGAAAATATGACGAGAATACAAACAATACCTAACATTGACACTAAGCCAATTATAGATAATTTTTTTCAATCCAGTTTAAAACCGAAATCAGTTCTATCCAAGCCACTGTAAAGGTCACTTTTTTGATATGTTCCACAAAATTATCTAGGTGATTTTGAAAAAAAAATGACAGCAGAGAAAAGACAATCTCACGAAAATTGAGAAATTATAACTGAAAGAACTGATGGAGGATGACACAATTGTCACCAAACAAGTGGATAAAGGTGGCGGAGTTGTGTTGATGGACACAACCTATTATATCTTGTAAAACAAACAGAACTCTGGCGCTATTATATCCGGTACAAGAAGCTAATCACTTATTAGGAGATGAACAGACATATATAAAATTAAAAGATGACCCCACTAAAAAGTTCAAAGAGGAATTTAATTTATTTCTGACAGAACGGAAAGCCATTGGAATCTTTTTTTTTTATAACTTGTATTTTTATTGAGGTAAAGTACAGGTACAACTTATTATGTAACAATGACATATGCCTAGAGAATATGTATCACATTGATCTAAAGATGTGTTATATTGCGTTAGGAATAACAACAGGACAACACAAGACAAGACTCACTTAGACAACACCCAGCTCTTGGTGAATCTGTAGTTATCTGGCATCTATAATCTGTATATCGCACGACTGCTGGGTGGGGGAGGGGGGTGGTGTAGGGGAGGGAAGGGTAGTAGTATTGTATGGGTGAGCTGGTCCGTCGGGGAGAGGGTGTAGGCCTCCAGGAGGTGAAATGTGGCTTGGCGTCACAAAGCCCTAACTATTTTAGTTTTAATTTTACTTCCCTGATCCATCTATCCGGGATCTTTCTAGGTTTGTTGAGTGCGTTATCACTGGCTTCTATGGAAAAATGAGGTATGGACTGAACCCACCAAAGGAGAATGCATCCAGCGCTATCAATGCCAGATTGTGGCATGCTCTACCCCGGGAATGTCTGTCTGGGCCAGCCAAGGTACCCAGATTTTTAGATAATTGATGCCAGTGTCGTGCACCAGACTAATTAGTTTTTCCATTAGGCAGACAAACCAAATCCTGTTCCGAATCTTGGGGATAAAAGGAATCTCGTTAAGTTTCCATATTGCTGAGATCTCGCATCGGGTCGCTAGGGCAAGGTGCCCAATTAATTTATTGTTTGCTCTTGAGAGCCCCCTCAGTGGCCTGTTCAGTAAGAACAGCCACGGGTCTAAGGGAATTAGACTCCCACTGGGATCTGTATTTCGGGTGTCTCTGCTCAGGGACATCAGAACCGATCACTTCCCTGTACAACTACGATGTGAGTCCCAAAGTGTCTGATTCTGCCATACAGAGCTTTTCAAAATTAGTCAGCGCTGGGTACGGGGCCAATTTATTGAAAAATGCACGGACGGACCTGAAGGTATTTAAAAAATTCAGAATTAGGGATGTTTTTTTCAGATCTGATTTGTTCGAATGCTTTAATTCTGTTATTATTTCCCTCCAGGTCCCTAAGGTGCAGGTATCCAACCTTTTTCCAAATAGAGGTACTGCTACACTGCAGGCCAGGAGCAAAGTTGGTGTTCCCCCATAGGGGGGACATCAGGGAGTTTTAGTGGTTAGGGAGTATTTGTGCTTTGCTGCGTTCCATATTGACAGCGAGTTGGTCATAGAGGAAAGTGGGATGTCAGCGCCTGCGTGTGCAGTTTTCAGGAGCAAAATTAAGGATTTCAGCTCAATCGGAGCGCAAACCGCCCCCTCCAGATCCACCCATCTTTTCAATGTAGGGCTGGAATGCCATTGGACAATTTGGCTTAATTGCGCCACTTTATAGTAGGACCACAGGCAAGGTACTACTAAGCCCCCCCCTCTAGAGGGTCGCTTCATAATTGATTTGTTTACTCTCGGTTTTTTACCTCCCCAGATAAATTTGGAGATATCAGACTGAAGCGAGAGTAGGTCTTTCAGTCTCAGTGGCACCGGTAGCGTTTGGAATAGGTATAGGATACGGGGGAGAAGATTCATTTTGATACTTTGTATCCTGTCTATCCAAGAGATTCTTTGGGAAGACCACTTTAGGATGTCAGCCTTTAGCGTTCGAATTAAGGGAGGATAATTTGCTTTATAAATGTCTCTGACATCTCTGGTAATGTGGATTCCCAAATATTTAATCTGGTTTTGTTTCCAGTTAAAATCAAAATTTAGCTTTAGTAGCTTCTCAACCTCCTTAGGGAGGCTGATATTGAGAGCCACTGATTTAGATTGATTAATTTTGAATCCGGATATTTTAGTAAATGTGTCTAGCAAGCCGAATAGATTTGGCAGAGAGGTGAGGGGCAGAGAGATTAACATTAAGATGACGTCAGCATATAAACCTGCTTTATGGGATTGTGAATAAATATCTATGCCTACTATATCTGGGCAGCCATGGATCTGTGCTGCTGCTAAGGGTTCCATACAGAGGGCGAACAGGAGGGGGGATTAATTTGGAATTGGGCAGAAGGAAAGCCCTGATGTATGACCCTAGCTGTAGGGCTTGAGTAGAGCACCATGATCACCTCACTCACCCTATCCCCGAAGCCAAATGCCCTGAGCGTCTCTTTTAAGTATGGCCAGTCGATCCTGTCGAACGCTTTTTCTGCATCCAGACTTAACATCATATTTTGAGATTTTCCTCTATTAGCCAATTCTATCAGATCAATGATTCGTCGGATGTTATCCGCTGCTTGTCTGCCTTTAATAAATCCGTGTGGATGAAACCTCCTATGGTGCTGAGGGAAGAATGGACGTTGATTCTCTTGCAACAGATATTTTCTTTGAGCTGAAAAAACCTCAGAAAAGGAAGACAAAAAAAGGCAAAAAACACTGCAATAGTGTATTACCCAGGGATATGCTAGTGTGTACAAATCAAGAGCATTTTTTTGGAGCGTTTTCTTTTTTAGATTGGAAGAGAGAGAGGGACGAGGAATACCAGAGAAAAAAAGTGGATAAAAAAGGGAATTCACCCAATTCAAGAAAAAGAAAAATAGGGAGAGAGGTAGAAGAGGTGGGAAAGAAAAAACCAGCCAGAACAATAAGCGAATAAAAGAACTAAAGAAATTTAAACAACAATCATGGGGCCTATGCAGAGAGCAGCGCTATTTAAAAACTCGCCATTTTTTGGCGAAAGTCGCGCAGAAAAATGCCGAAAATGGCGAGTAACGGAAAACGCGCCATTTTTTGCTTTCGTTTTCAAAATCTCGCCGCGCGGCTGGCGAGAAACTACATCTCGCCAGTCAGAAAAATATCCAAATTCAGAAAGGCGCGCTCGCCATCTTGCGGCCTTTTTTTGGCGCGATTTTCGTCAATTTTCTCCACCAACTAAAGTTGGCAAGAAGCCGGCTATAGGGGAAAAAAAAATGCGCGATTTTTTTTTCTCTCCCTTTCAGCTGCGCGAATTCTCCATTAAAGCTACTTTTTCTGAAACTCTCCAATTTTTAAATTCGCTGCTCTCTGCATAGGCCCCTAAATGTATTTAATATAAGCAAATATAAGTTAACTAATTATGAAAAGCAAGTATTAAGTAAAGGTTTAACGTTTGCCCCAACAAGTGACCCCAATAATTTTGAAATCTACAGTATATAGATGTGCAAAAATTCATTCGAAAATTAGCTTTAAAGAGGTTTTTTGCCAAAAATAAAACATCTACAGATGAAAATATAGAGGGTGACAATGAACGTTTTACAAAGTTTAAATCCAATTCCACTTTCTACCCCAAATTTGCCAGGGTTAATTTAGTGGAATCATTTGCTGAGATGGTCACAGCAGACTTAGGGGCTTATGCAGAGAGGATAGAGAAGGGAAATAGCACCATATTTTGGAGAAAATACTTCCCAGAGAAGCTTCTCCTGCAGAGAACATGGAGAGATTCATAAAATTCTCCACAGCAGGTTTCTTTACTTTAAAAATTGCCAAACACGTGGAGAGATTAGTAAATTCGCCATGTTAAAATAGGGTGGTATGCAGGTAGCATAGATGCACTGCAACTCGCCTTTCTGCCCTATATTATAGTGAGTTTAATCTAGCCAGAAAAACTTGGCAATTTTGAATCTCATCAGAAAAATTAGGTAACGCAGCTTTCTGCATACGACCATAACTTGCTCCAATTCTGTGGCTATTTTCTTGCCGTTTTTAAATTAAATAACGTTCCTCTCTGCATAAGGCCCTTAGAGAGACATATTTTGAAGGACAGAACAACAAGGGATAATTTAACCACTAACGAAAAGCAGGCACTGTCACAATTGGAAAATAATAACCAGATAGTGATAAAGTCGGCGGACAAGGGGGGGGGGGGGCATCGTAGTTATGGATGCGACCTACTATAATGAGGAGTCCTTGCGTATCCTTGAGGATAAAAATACATACCTTCCATTAAATAAAAACCCTACATTAAATTATCAGGACACATTAAAATCTATGCTTGAGGGAGCAGTGAAAGAAGGTGTCATAAACGATAGGAAGTACGAATTTTTGTACAATTTACATCCGAGAATCCCTATCTTTTGTATGATACCAAAGATACATAAAGATCTGATGAAACCTCCCGGTCGCCCAATAATATCGGGCATAGGATCAATGACATCATCATTATCCCAATACATTGATCACCATTTGCAAAAACATGTAATAAAACTACGTTCCCATCTAAGGGACACCACGCACATACTACAAATTTTGAGGGACATTCAATGGCAACAAAATTATATCATAGTCACAGGCGATGTAACATCGCTTTATACAGTAATATCGCATGACAAGGGATGTGAAGCAATAGCATCCGTTTTGGAAAACGATAAATCCCTGTCATTCGAGCTGGTCACTTTTCTAGTGGAATCTATCAATTTCATATTGAGGCATAATTTTTTTCTATTCAGAGAACAATTCTATCTTCAGACATGTGGCACCGCCATGGGTACCAAATTCGCTCCCAGTTACGCAAACCTATATATGGGTAAGTAGGAGGATGATGTCATCTGGTCCAACATAGAACTGGGAGTGAATTTGGTCCTATGGCGGCGCTACATTGACGACGTGATATTCATATGGGGGGGGGGGCACGGTGTGTGAACTGGAGAAATTTAAAGTAGAATTAAATTCTAACGATAGAAATTTAAAATTTACATTCAAGGAAAGTCAGAACTGCATAGAATTTTTGGATCTACAGCTGTACATAGAAAATAACATCTTGAAAACAAAAACATATTATAAACCTGTACAAGCTAACAATTACCTTCTGGCCAGCAGTCATCATAATCCAAATTGGATTAGAAATATTCCGAAAGTACAGCTGGTCAGAATTAAACGTAATTGTTCGGATCCTTTAGTTTTTGACGAACAGGCACAAGAACTAAAACAGAAGTTTGTTGACCGTCAATACAACAAACACCAGTTAGATAATGCCATAGAGACAGTAAAAGCAATGACCAGGTCAGATTTATTGGAATACAAACCAAAAGAAATAACTAGTAACAAACCAGAGACAGTGGAATTTATTACAAAGTATAGCTCATTGGCACCACAGATCATGAAAACTTTTGA
Source organism: Ascaphus truei (assembly GCF_040206685.1). Lineage (NCBI taxonomy): Eukaryota > Metazoa > Chordata > Amphibia > Anura > Ascaphidae > Ascaphus > Ascaphus truei. The sequence continues at coordinate 78,973,304 of NC_134486.1, read as the reverse complement.
TAAATACTGGGGCCTTCTGAGACAAGATGACATCCTGAAAGGATTTCTGAAAGAAAAACCAGAAATATACTTTAGAAAAGCAAATAATTTAAAAACTAAACTGTCCCCCAGTTGCCCATTCAGTAGAAACATAAAAAATACAAGAGACACAATTAAAGGATACTTTCCATGTGCCAAGTGCACAGCATGTCAACATAGTATTAAGACTCAAAAGTTCTCTTCAAATATTACACATAAAGAGTATTCAGTTAGAACCTTAATAAATTGTCATAGCCAATTTGTAATATATCTGCTTGAATGTCCGTGCGGTCTACAATATGTGGGCCGCACGGGCAGAACATTACAAAGAAGACTTGGAGAGCACATATATAATATCAAAAGAGGCTTTGAAGCTCATAATGTGTCTCTCCACTTCAAATTAAAACACGCACAAAGTCCAGCAGGACTGAAGTGTCATGCCATAGAATGTCCCACATTCTGTAAAAGAGGGGGCGATAAAATAAACATTATTTCTAGAAGGGAATCCTATTGGATATTTGAATTAAAAACACTCAGTCCCCTAGGTTTAAATGTTGAATTTGATCTGTTAGCCTTCCTCAAATAATGAGCAATATGCCCCTGTCCTTGTCTGCCGGCAATGTCAGTCTTTGAGTGATCACCAATCCAAAAAATTGATCCAGTACATTTAATATCACTGAATTTATATATTATAATTGATTTATTATAGTATTTGATATCACATTAATTTAACACATATACAATTAATTTCAACATATTAGGTTTAATAACATAATTAATTAAATATTAATTCACATTGACACTATATATATTCACATAGTATTATCACAAAAAAGTTTTGATTTAATATAAAAAAAAAATTTGATTTAATATATTTATTGTATTATATTTGATATCACAGTAATCTAATATATAATTAAAATTATATTATGTAAATATATGATTAATAATACAAATAATTAAAAATAAATATTTATTCACATTGACACTATATATATTCACATAATATTATAAAAAATTCTCTGTTCTTTAGTCTCTCAAAATATGTCTCTCTGAGTAATCAGCTTCTTAATTATTAGCTTACTATATGTACACAAGTGCTTGCTGACCATCAAGTTTCTGGTGTTAACTATAACTATATATGCATATTTGTGTGTCTATCTGCATATGTTTTGTCTGTATTGTATTGATATTGCTGTTCTCCATGCTCACATCAGGGAATTATCATTTAACTTCCATTTGAACATTAGTTCAAAATGAGCCCATTAACTCATAATTAATGGAATGAAATTATACCATAAATATATGTCCCTGGGTCTCAGCATGAACAAGACCAATTGCAAGTCATTATAATACTTCATTGCGCTTCATCCACTAATATTAATATTAATACTAATGTGATTTGTATCACTGTTTACGTTTCATGTTATCTGTGCATAAACTGTTGTATGTATAACAAATGTTGAATGCAAACACAATTGATATAATTGTGTCATGGAACAAGAATCACATTCCTGCCCGACCCCCCTTCTGCTTGTCAGCTCCTTAAGTTCAGCTGCAGGCATTGGCTCCACATACACACACTGTGCCTGTGTAACATGCAACAATGTTGCATTTTTTGCCTCTGAGCACATAATCAGTGAACTGCTACTGCAGCTTCTCCAGTCCTCCCAGTTAATGGACTTTCCCATGTTCTCCCCTGTCTTTTGCTGACAGTTAGTGCAGTCCCACTCAACCTTTAGTGTGACCCCTGCCCCTCACTTTCTTTTCCACCCTAGATTACAGTGAGTACAGACCTGTCTGCATCCACCCCTGGTAAGGCCTTTCTCTCTTACCATAGTCCAACCTCATAGAAGCATCCCACATAGAGAAGCACTCTCTGCCTACACTACACCCACAAGTTCCTGTGTTTTCTAATCCAGCAATAAAATTAAGAAAGACATTAAGGACTTGTCATGCTTTGGAAGAGGGAGGACATGAGTTGAGCTTACTGGAACTAATCATACATCATTCGTGACCCTGGTTCCAGGAAAGTAAGAGAGAGACCGTGTATTAGAGGTCTACGCAGAAGCTATCACTCACAGCCTTCATGCTACAAAGGTGCAGCTCTACACAGCTATACAGCAAACTGCTACAGCTTTCTGCAAAAACAAGCAGCAGTTTAAACAGAACAGTAAAACAAAAACCTGAGCAGCTACTACTCAAAGACTTTATGCTATACAGAATAGTCCCTGCACACAAGGCAGCAGCTTTGCAAACAGACTGTACACACAAACCTAACTGCCTTTTTCTCTGTCTGAGTCCAACCGCTGCTCAGCCCCACAGTGAGGAGCCTACGGACACCTGTAAGCACAGCTACCCCAACGCTGCACGCTGCAGGACACCGCTCGGCACCATCTGAGACAGACGCCCTACGCTGACAAGGTAAAAGACCGCACGCCACACGCACTGGCAAAAGGCCTACACACACCTACAGCATGGCAGAACTCAGAGCCTCACCAGACATCACGCAGGAAAGCGATCTCTCAGATACAGAGACCGCTGCGCATCTGCAACAGGCGCAGGCAGGCGCAAGGCCCAAACGGACAGTCACACTGACACAAAAGGGCCGCTAAAAATATGAGAGCGACATTGAAGCGCACCGCGCTAAATTAGAGTTGGCCTGGAAAACAACCGCATTGGAGTTACGCAATGTCGTTAGTATTGGCGATAATGCACAACAGCTCGCGCAGGCAATTATTCAAATAAAGTCTGATCACTCGTGCTACCAAGGGCTGTCAGAAACATACATCACCTACTTGACCAGAACCAACACCGGCGAAAGCCTGCAAGAAAGAGACTTACAAAATAACATTGATCTTGCACGTGACAGCCGCATGCGGGCCGCCATCACAGACGCTCAAAGCGTGAGAAAAGAGCTCCTCCTGGAGACTGCATCGCAGCGCTCAAGCATATCCAGGCACTCATCTAGATCAGCAAGATCAGCGCAGTCTAACGCGTCCAGCGCAAGCACAAACGCTACCAAGGCGAGAGCCGCTGCAGAGGCCGCACGTGCCCGGGCCGAATATGGTCGGAGAGAGGCAGCCGTAAGGGCAGAAAAGGCGCGCATAGAAGAGGAGGAGCAGGTCGCCGCCGCCGCCTCCGCTGCCAATGCCGCCGCCGCTGCTGCTACCGCCGCCGCTGCCAATGCCGCCGCCGCTGCTACCGCCGCCGCTGCTACCACCGCCGCTGCCAATGCACGTAGAAAGGCCGAATTAGACGCGGATCTAGAGGCTCTAAGCAAAGAAGAGGACGCCGCTGCCGCCATAGCCCAAGCCGAAGTCCTAGAAGCAGCTGCGAGACAGGACGGCGGGGAGCTACCGTACAGACGGATAGCTTCAGAGGATCCAGCCCAACGCACTGAAGACTACGTAAGGAGCCTCTTCAGTGTAAACACCAGCGCACCATCTCAACACGGAGGGAGCGACACCACAGACAACGAAGACTCGCTAGGACCACGAGGAGAAGACGCTGCTCCGTCAATGGCACACGCTGCCTGGGATAGCCACAGCCGCAACAGTGATCCACACGCCAGAGCGCACACGGATGCACCACAACAGGCTCGTAATCCAGGTACACCCACGCGGGAGAAAACAGCCCCTCACACTGGCCAGCAGTCATCACGCGTCCACGCCAAGGAAGAGGCGACCGCAAAGACCGTCCCAGCAACTACCTCAGAACGGGGCAAACGCGCCGATGTCTCAGGTCTGACAGACATAGCCAAGTACATGATCCGGCGCGACTTGGTGCACGCAGGACTCATCAGCTTCGACGACCGCCCTGAGAACTACCGGACGTGGAAGTTCACGTTCAAAGACGCAATCGACAGCTTGGACTTCTCAGCAAGGGAAGAGCTCAACCTGTTAGTCAAGTTCCTGGGGAACGTATCCAGGGAGCAAGCGCAGAGACTTCGGACGGCAAACGCACATCAACCCCAAGTAGGTCTGGACCTAGTGTGGGAAAGGCTAGAAGAGACCTATGGCAGCCCTGAAGCAGTCGAGGATTCACTCTTCAAAAGAATCGAGAGCTTCCCCAAGATCACGAGTAAAGACTACTCGAAGTTACGAGATCTTGGAGACCTGCTGCAAGAACTGGAGTTCGCAAGGAAAGACCATTCCTTAATAGGTCTCAACGCCCTAGATTCAGCTCGTGGAGTGAGACCCATCCTGGAGAAGCTACCCTTCAACCTCCAAGAAAGGTGGCTTTCACAAGGTTCCAAATACAAAAGGGAGAAGCAGGTTGTCTTCCCCCCATTCTCATTCTTCGTGAGCTTCATCTGCGAAGCAGCAAAGACAAGAAACGATCCCAGTTTCATCTTAGGTGCGCAAACCACATACAGTGCAAGCAGCCCGAAGAACGAGAGACCAGCGACGAGATATGGTAACCCCCCGAAACACCCATCTCGGCCCGCAGGACGGACGTGCCTCCCACGGCCCAAACTACTCCCGATCAGTCGGTCGCCGGAGACAAGGAACCAAGGGACCCAAACAGGGAATGTCCCATACACAAGAAGCCACACCCACTCAACAAGTGCTTTGGGTTCAGGATGAAGTCCCTAGAGGAACGCAAGAGGTTACTTGGAGAATTCGGAGTTTGCTTCAAGTGCTGCGGTTCCACGACCCATCTAGCCAGGGACTGTAAGGAAGAGATCAAATGCACAGTGTGCGAGAGTGACAAGCACGTGACAGCGTTACACCCAGAGGCGATGACACTCCACCAACTCAAGAACCCATCCTCCATAGCGGAGCATGGCGGGGAGAAAGAAGAAGGAGAGTCAACATCCGTCACATCTCAGCGCACTGAGGTTTGCGGAAAAGAAGGTGACAAAATGTCCTGTTCCAAAATATGCCTTTACAAATAACAATGATAACCCTTAACAAGCGCTAATCTACAATGTGCAATTAAATCACAATAATGTGAAAAAGCAATAAGTGATGAAAATGTGAACACTCAATACAAGTGAACACCACTTCTGAGTGGTGTATAAGCTGCCAAGGGAACTAATAAACAGATTTTCCCAACCTGTGAAACAAATGTAAATACAAAATATAAGTCCCGGCGCTATAAATATCCAAGATACCGTGATCCAAATGATAGTCCCAGATGAAGGTTTCTGATGGATGGTATAGGATTATACACAGAGTCCCAGGGTGTGGTTAAATCCCTTTAGCGATGTCCGCAGTGATTCTGGGGAAACAGAAGAGATACACACCAATTGCGCAGTATGCAACTACTCTTGACCCCACTCAGAACCAACGGACAAAGAAACCCTACTTACAAGATGTTAAATAGTATATTCAAGGGAGAGAATCTGTAACTGTGTCTTGACTCCGCCTCAGTAGTTCACGGATCCCACGTGACCGGCAGCAGTGATTTCCTATTCCATGCAGCAAACAGCACTCACAGGGGACGCAAGCAAGGCATGTCCATGCAGGAACAGAGAGATGACACAATGGTGTAATACGTACACACTTTAATAAAAAACTTTAAAACACAATTCACCCTCACTTACAATAGAAGGGGGATGACAATAAGACTCACGAATGCCGTCCGCGACTTGTCAACAGCCTGATGCACGCTTGAGAACCCTCCTGAATGGCGATCTCTGCAACTCCCAAACCGATGACGTCAGCGGTAGGACGGTGCAGGGCGCTCTCACAGCATCAGTTGGACTATGGTGGCTGGACCGGCTCAAACACTAAGCTCCTCCTCCCTCCATCTCTTCTGTTTCCCCAGAATCACTGCGGACATCGCTAAAGGGATTTAACCACACCCTGGGACTCTGTGTATAATCCTATACCATCCATCAGAAACCTTCATCTGGGACTATCATTTGGATCACGGTATCTTGGATATTTATAGCGCCGGGACTTATATTTTGTATTTCCAAAATATGCCTTGTCGCAGTGCACCCCCAGGGACAACCTGAGAAGGCTATTCGGATGTACGCAATCCTCGACGACCAGAGCAACCGATCACTGGTCAGGTCAGAGTTCTTCGACATGTTTAACATACAAGATGGTGCCTTTCCTTACACTCTCAGAACGTGCGCAGGGCAAATGGAGACCACAGGGAGAAGAGTGAACGGCTACACCATATGCTCAATAGACGGCAAAGTGAACATGCCCCTTCCCACACTCATCGAGTGCAACCACATGACCACAAACAGGGACGAGATACCCACACCAGACGTGGCACTCCATTACCCCCACCTCAAAGGAATAGCCAACCACATCCGGCCGGTGGAACAAGACGCCAAGATCCTGCTGCTGCTCGGTAGGGACATCATGAGGGTACATAAAGTCCGTAAACAGCACAACGGACCCCACAACGCGCCATACGCCCAAAGACTCGACCTAGGATGGGTGATAGTGGGCAACTCGTGCACTAACAGAGAGCACGGGCAAGACTACGTTGATGCCCGCAGAACGGAGGTGACAGAATGTGGACACACATCTCTCTCTGAACCATGTCTTGGCCATCTCCAAGTGACCGAAGGGCCAAGTGAAGAGGAAAGACAAGGTCATACCCCTGAGACCAACAAAGACATCCTCACGCCGATGGGATGCGACAATGGCTTAGGATGCTCAGCAGTCCAGACAGCCAAGGATGATGAGTCGACTCCACCGAAGGAAGAGAGTAACCTCCCAAAGGTGACCGATAAAGGGATCGTCCTAAAAACAACAAACAATCAGACAATACTCCCGCGAGCAAGGGCACAATTAAGACGTACAGTTGTTCCTCTCCACAGAGTATCAAGCAACAGAGCAACCAATTGCCACGGCTGGCATAGCCGCAAAAGATTGCGCCCCACAGGCGAAGCCACAGTGTCAAAAGGACTGATCGTTCAAACACGTAAAAGGGGACAGTTGCAGAGACATTTCCCAAAAGGATTTACAAGGACAAAAGAGACTGTTCTTCGTCATGTCCAGGGAGAAAACAACCTCCCGATGGCAGTCAACAAAGAAACACAAAAGCGTTTCACCAAACTACGCGGAGATGTTCTCGTGCAAGAGAAATGTACCGATGAACTACGGTGCACAGCGTTCCAGACAACAAGGAACGATGACAAACAAACACCCTCGAGGGAAGATAGAGGATTCCCGAGGTTAACTGTCAAGGAGCCCTCTAAAGACGGACTAAGCAGTCGGGTGACTCCGCTACCATTCCGTTCACCAAGGAGGCACTTCCCAAACAATGGAGAACATGCCATCTCTAGGTTCACCTCGCACCTCTGCGGCCCACAAAGGGAACCAGAGACCAAAAACAACTTTGTGGTCTTCATCCAGAAGATATTCTTTACCGGCCACGCAAAGCCAGCACCTCTAATGGAGGAAGGCAAAGAATGTCGGTACCTCCAATCACCTGGGGCCTACCACCCTCAGGAACCCGATCAAATCCGGGTAATGTTCAACCCCAGCGCTCAGCTTCAGGGAGTCTCCCTGAACGACGCCCCCTTTATTGGATTACATTCGACAACCAGTTTTCCAGGGGCAGTAATCCGCTCCCACAAGGAGCCAAAAGCCCTCTCCTTCTGCCAAACGCCAGGTGATAGAGCGACAGGCTACCACGGCTGGTATACCTACAAGGGGATACACTCTGTGGGTGAAACTACAGAGACAAAAGGACTGTTCTCTCACAAGGCTAAAAGGAAACAGTGCCAGAGACTTTTATACAAAGACATTGTGGTGCAACCAGCAAACCTGGAGCTGTGCATCCACCCTGCATCCTTTGCCAAAGAACCTTGGCCAAGGGACCTTGATACCAGTGATACCGGCCGGTGTCACATCGCTATGTGGACATGGACTCTTGCATTGTTAGAGAATGTGATGTTATCTTTGTTATGCATTGCACATATGTTCCACATATTCCAGTTATATAGTGGTATCTCCAGATACCAGACGGGGAGTGTCATGGAACAAGAATCACATTCCTGCCCGACCCCCCTTCTGCTTGTCAGCTCCTTAAGTTCAGCTGCAGGCATTGGCTCCACATACACACACTGTGCCTGTGTAACATGCAACAATGTTGCATTTTTTGCCTCTGAGCACATAATCAGTGAACTGCTACTGCAGCTTCTCCAGTCCTCCCAGTTAATGGACTTTCCCATGTTCTCCCCTGTCTTTTGCTGACAGTTAGTGCAGTCCCACTCAACCTTTAGTGTGACCCCTGCCCCTCACTTTCTTTTCCACCCTAGATTACAGTGAGTACAGACCTGTCTGCATCCACCCCTGGTAAGGCCTTTCTCTCTTACCATAGTCCAACCTCATAGAAGCATCCCACATAGAGAAGCACTCTCTGCCTACACTACACCCACAAGTTCCTGTGTTTTCTAATCCAGCAATAAAATTAAGAAAGACATTAAGGACTTGTCATGCTTTGGAAGAGGGAGGACATGAGTTGAGCTTACTGGAACTAATCATACATCATTCGTGACCCTGGTTCCAGGAAAAATTGTATTCTTATAACGAAGGACTTCTAATTAGGGTGTACCCAAAAGACAATCACATCAACTATCCTATTTGAACATTCTGAGGTATAAATAGAAGCATAATCCCATGTAGCAACCATCCCTGACGAAGAGACCCATTAATAGGAGTTTCGAAATGCGTAGGAGAGGTTTTTGGCAACTCAGGGACACTGTAGCTTTGGAATCCAGGCGGTGACGTCATCGGAGGAGACGATCGGGCGAACTCGGGCAGCAAGTGATCAACGAGCCCACGAGCATTGAAGCCGGTCCCCCCGCATTAATAGATGGACGCACCCCACAGCGAGCGGTGTCTTCTGGAAGAAAAGACCCCAAACCCTTGCACATGTCCTACTCATGTCCGGTGAGTAGGATTTCAATTTTACCACGGCGGAGCAGCATATCTTTCTTAGCACAAGCGCTTGGAAGTTTTATATCTTATCTGATTGATCTATTAATTGTTTAAATGTCATATATGTCCTAATTGTCATGTTTTAATAAATGCTCTTGATTTGTACGCACTAGCATATCCCTGGGTAATACACTATTGCAGTGTTTTTTGCCTTTTTTTGTCTTCCTTTTCTGAGGTTTTTTCAGCTCAAAGAAAAGATCTGTTGCAAGAGAATCAACGTCCATTCTTCCCTCAGCACCATATGAGGTTTCATCCACACAGACTTTATATCTGGTTGGGAGATACCAGATCAACCTCTCAGGCTGCTCAAGGACTACCTTAACAACTCTGTATCACAGGTTCAATTAATATTGTATATTGTATATTGTATATTGTTTACACTAGCGCTATTCACACTTATTTTTCCACCACCTTTAATAAATCCGACTTGATCTGGATGAATCAGTCTGGGCAGGATCTGACTTAATCTATTGGCCAATAGTTTGGCGTATATTTTGATATCTGTATTAATCAGGGAAATTGGCCTATAACTTTTGCAGTCCAGCGGATCTTTGCCTGATTTATGGATTAATGATATAGACGCCCGAAGCATCTCGCCAGGGACCGGGGCTCCCGCCAAGATAGCGTTGAACATATGGAGCAGCCTAGGGGCCAGAACTTTGCAGAACTTTTTATAGTATAGTCCTGAGAAGCCGTCAGGACCAGGGGCCTTTGACGCTTTTATGTCACGCTTGTGCTCTCTTCACAAGTGCAGGGAAGAAAGGGAAGGACCGTCAGCGAGGTGGGGAGGCCACAGGGGATACGAAGGGAGTAAGTTGCCGTGCAGCTTGGGATCGGCGCACGCAGTCATGTGACCGCGCCGTGCGCATGAGAATGCGCGACGCGTCCTGAGGTGCGGTGCCTGCTTAGAGACAGAAGTGATCCAGCTGCACGCACGCGCACGCTCTGACAGCAGAGCGGGAGTGCGCGCGCTCTGAGGCACCAACGCGGGGGTTGCAGGAAGCCAATGCTTCAGCACAGGAGTCTGGAAATGGAAACCAGGAAACATGGAACATGGAGTCTGGAGCACAAGGTAACATCCAGAGAAGGACTGCTTCGTGGAGAATGTCCAGACTTCTTAAAGGCATAGTGACAGAAACAGAAAGGTGCAGCGAAACTAAACATAACATAAGGGTTCTTAGTCGAATCCATTGGCCAAGGAATTATAAGCCTGCTACCACGTCAAGGTGAACCCTACTAAGCAGGTACCTACACTACCCGACGATAAACTAACCTCAGTAGTATAAGAGTGACTGTCCCAGTCTTCCGGAATCCACAGGAGATAAGTAAAGGTCCCAAGGAGGTCCAGACAGGAACAGTATGCGATGAGTACTAGCAGGCACCAGGGCTGGTAGCAAAAGACTAAATGCAAAGAGAAAGTCAAAGAGAGGCTTACTTCCTGTCAGGAGGAAGAGGGCAGGGTTTGCCAGAAAGCAAGATGGCGTTGCTTGCTTCAGAATCCTTAAAGACACAGGATCTTGACTCGCAGCTAGAGGGCGGCGATCAGAAGTAAACAGGTAAGGAAGGAACACGCCGCAGGGGGCGTGTTCCACGCATCGTTACATTTTAGTTCTTTTATGACCGTGGCTATAGTGAAATCAGCACCCAGATTCTCTCTGTCAGACTCAGTAAGCTTTGCTAGATTTGAGTTTGCTAGAAAATCTTCTAGGGTTTTACTCGTTTTGGCGGTATGTGCCACTTTCTCTCCGTTGTATAGAGAACCGTAGAGTTTGCCAAATTCGTCTACTATAGTTTTGGGGTTGGCCGATGTGGCGCCTGATCTCAATTTAATCGCTTGGATATTATAAGTGGCCTGTCTGTTACGTAGCAGTCAGGCCAGCATTGTATCTGGCCTGTTACCCTTCTCATAGAATTTCCTCTTAGACCAGCAAAACGAGTTATCTGCCTTGAATGTCAGGAACATATTTAATTAAATCTTAATGTCTTTTATTTCTTTTAGGACCTGCGGATCAGGACTCTTTTTGTGCCTCTCCAATAGGGAGCGTAATTTGGTCTGAAGGGTAACGATTTTAGCATCCCGCTCCCGTCTCGCTGCGACACTAATCAACGTGCCCCTGAGGGTCGCCTTGTGAGCCTCCCAGAGAACTAACTGGGATTCCACAGAGCCTGTGTTGATTTAAAAAAATTGTGTTCGCATATATCAGGAATTTTCAACAGGGATTCATTCAATTTCCAGTTTGCTCCGAGCCTGTCGTGTTTAATTTGGTTACACCTTAGCTCTATAGGTGCATGGTCAGACCATGAAATATCATGGATTTCCGCGTGGGTGACCAATGGGATCAGTCTACTAGAGACGAAAAAGTAATCGATTCTACTGTATGAGTTGTGTGGGTGGGAATAAAATGTATAATCCCTATCCTGTGGGTGTAGTTCTCTCCAAACATCTGTTAAGTGGTTTTGTTTGAGGCCTAAAGTCAGGGAGAGCCGAACTTTCTTGCTATTTTCTCTAGGGACATTGGACCTGTCTAATGCTGGTTGGAGAGCTATATTGAAATCTCCTGCTACTACTGTATTAGATGCCCATGTGCCATAGTGTTCAGGGTTTGAAAGGTGTCGAAAAACTTCCCATCTTGCTCACAGGGAGCGTATACGGCTGCAAAAGTGATGGGTTGCTCGTGTATGGAGCCAGTAAGGATGATGTATCGGCCCTCTCTGTCCCTTCTTACTGTCTTAGTGACAAATGGGATCCTGTTGTGGAAAAGTATAGCAACTCCCTTCTTCTTTTCAGGGTCCGCGGAGAGATAGAACCTAGAGAACTGTTTATCCATGAAACGGGGGGCACTTTTATCGCTAAAATGTGTCTCTTGGAGCATCAATACATCGGCGCCCCATCTCTTATATTCCGTGAAAGCTATTTTGCGTTTGATGGGACTGTTAAAGCCTTTTACATTGTGTGAGATGATGCTAAGGGCCATTTTATGTTGGTATGTGTGGGGCGCAGTTCATCAGCACCAATCTTACCCTTCTCCGAGGGCCGGGGGATCTACCGGATGTGTTGTCAGGTGATTTGATGGTAAAGGTTCCTGCAGATCCATTGACGGTTATACCTCTGTGTGCTGAATGAGGGAAGAGTGGGGGGGGGTAACATGAGGGTAGGGATGGACGGGGACACATGTAAAAGACAAAAAACACAAAGAAAGCACTGTCAATTTTAACGTTATATCTCTTTTAGCATATAAACAACAATGTGACAGGTTCCCAACTGGGGCGACCCGAGTGGGATCCTTGTGCCCGTAGGAAAGGCCAAACAGATCATCTTTAAAATTAGACAGATCTGTGTCCCGAGGGACAAGCCTCCCAGGGACTTTAACACGATCCATTTTAGGTGTATGGGTCGAAGTTGGAGACGCCTGCAGCGGGGGTAGAGCCCCGCCAGTGCATCAAAACGCCTGATGCATTAACTTGTACCGGAAACATTTCTAATTTTACCATTTGTAGGCAAAAAAACATTATAAACATTTGAAATAAAGGAACCACCTATCTTACAAACAGCGTAAGTAAATGTACAGCAGAGTAAACATAACTTTGTGAGTTTGAGAGAGCCTGCCCAATCTTAAAATGTCTTACAAACCGAGGAAGACTGAAGTGTGTCACTACACCTGACCATGTGTTCTATATCTTGTATCTAGAATCCCAAATATAACCTTCACAACTTAAGTAACCTATGAAAGACATAAGTTTACATAACCCCTAAAACCTATATAGGTTAGTATGAACCTTTATAGCCAACTCCTGTAAAACCTGTGAAACCAATAAACGTTAGGTATTATTCGAGCTAAAACTATGAATCAGGCAATGTCCTATCAATGTCCTCCTCCTCTTCCTATATTCTAGTCTCTGTGCTACACTTTAAGCCCTTTAAGGAGCTGATATGATATCCGGCGGTTCTCTGCTATATCCCCCGTGTCTCAGCTACTGGGTTCTCCCCCCTGTTCCCTAGCTCTATCCCCTAATGGAGTGGGACCCCATCAGAACCAGGCCCGACAGCCTTAATTAAGTTCTATGCAGCTCCCTCTGGTGTGCGTAGTTGTGAAACTGTAAACTGTAATCTGCTTCTGAGCCGCTCTGCATCCCCCCCATGGCGCCACCGCTGCACCCGGCCAATCGGCACCCTCCACGTCATCATGAGGCGCCGGAAGGGGAGAGGAGGGACCGTATGGGGCGGGATGGCCGCCATTTTGCAGGCGTGTGTCAGACCTCACGGAGGTGTGTCGTGTGAGCCCGTGCTTCTCCTCAGAGGATCCCGCTCAGCTCAAAAGGAAGATGGCCACCGCTCTGAAATTTCACGAGGATCAGCAGGGGGGTCAGCAGTGGAGTCCTTGTGGATACCACCGGATCTTGATATACAAGCGCTGCGACATCAGCAGGAATTACTGTACGGGATGCTGTGATTGAACCCCTGACCCTGTTAGCTGGAATCAACCGGGATTACTCAACCCGGCTTACTTCTTGGTACCGGAGGGTGCGGATCCGGAGGGACCAGCTGTGCTCCAGGAAGTTGATGGGACCTCACCTCTCTCCGGGGATGTATGTGGGGAGACCCGAGGATTCCCTGTGGGCTGTCCCAGACCCAGCCTGCGGAGGAAGGCAGCTCCATCATCAGGCCTGCGCAAGGTATGTGCAGTACCGTTTTTAATCACCAACAAGGCAAAGGGGAACAACCAGTGATACTTGATATTATTGTCCCTCAGTGATTTTGTTACTAGCCCTAGGCCTCTTCTCCTGGCCAGTGTAGAGGGGGCTAGGTCATGAAAGACCTGAAACTGGACCTCCTCAAATTTAATATATTTTTGGTTTCTGGTGTTTTGAGAGATGGACTCCTTAATTTTGAAAAAGTGAAATCTCACAATGATGTCCCTTGGGGGGTCTCCGGGCTGAGGGCGGGAGCGGAGGGCCCTATGGCACCTATCTAGGTGCCGATCTAAGTCAGAGCCATCCGGGAGGAGATGTTCTACCCATCGAGTGACAAAATCCTCTGCGTCTGTGATAGCCTCCGGGACCCCCCTGATACGGAGGTTGTTTCTCCTATCCCTGTTGTCGGAGTCTTCTAGCTTGTCTTCCATGTCTTTTAATTTGGCAGTTAGGGAGGCAACCTCAGTTTTGGTTTGGTGGAGAGCATTTATTGTGTCATCTGACTTTACTTCAAGAGTATTTGTCCGTTCGCCTAGGGCATCCATGTTTTTGGGTAGAGCCCAGAGCTCTGACTTGAAGAACCTCCTAATCTCTCCACAGAGCTCTTTAATATCCTTCACTCTGGCCCAACTCTGGTCCCCGTCTCCTGATGGAGGTCTGGTAGCCTTGGCATCTGTATCTGCGTCGCCGGTGTCATTGACTGTAGCGGGGGGAGGTCTGTCTTTGCTTCTGCTGTCCTTTCCCTTCCCGCCTGTCGCCATTGCTGTAGTGGACCTGAGGGGGGTTTTGCGAAAGTAGCTTGCTACCGAGGTGACTTTTCTGCTACTTCTTGTGTTCAACAGCATCCGCTGCCGTTTGGATATCTGTGGCTGTCTTTATTGCCGATTTTCGTTCCGAAAATGCCTGTATATAATTAAATAATTGCGCCGGCGGGCAGGAGCTCAGACTCTAAGCATCCATGCACCACCGCATTGCACATGCGCCTCCTAGACCATTGGAATCTTGAGGGAAAATTAAGTTAAATATTTATGGCAAAGTGATTCAAGATTACCTGTATTTTATTTCCTACCTACAGATGCAGCGGCCGTTATTGAAACAAATCACGACGCCGTTTTAGTGAGCGCTGCTGTACTCCACGCGCCATTAACGTGGTAAATCGCCCCAGGCACACGTGTTTATCGCGGTTGCTTTGTTTGAATTTCATGCATAGTGTGCAATTAAATGCAATGAAATGAATGAATTGTAATGTGTACAGTACTGTGCTACTGTGTCAATTTCAGATGATTAAAAGCCAGAACACTAAAATGCAAATTTATGCACTCGTCTGCACTCGCGTCTTAAGGCGGTACGGTTGGAAGTAATCCCGCGCCATGACATGGGTATTCTGAGGTATACACCGCGTGAAGTGTTTAAATAACGACCGCTTGTAAGGAATCGGGGGCCACGTCCCCTGCGACGTGACCCCTCCTTACCCACTACCAGTACTGCAGCTACCGCTGCCCCTCCCCCCATCGCTACCCTTGCCGCCGCACGACACTTACCGCTACTCACGCCGCGGCCGCCGTCTTGGATTCTCACGCCGGTGTTACAGAGCGCGCATCTATCCCTGCCACTTGTAACACGCGCGCCATGCCTTCCTCCGCCCCCCGCTCGGCGCGGGAGTCCTTGCCATGCCCCCTGTACTCTCAGCTGAGCCCTGTTACTCCCAGCCTCTCAGGAGCTGCTCCTTGTCATACCCCCGTCCAGATTGGTGGATACCAATTTAAATACCCTGCTCTGTCACTTCCTCCTTGCTCTGCATAGCTCCTTGCTTTCTGTGTAGCCTGGAAACTGTGTCATGCTCCCTTTTGTCTTTACTCCTGCAGATTTGTACCGGCTTGTCTGACTACCTTCTCTGGCTCCCGACTTCAGCTTACACATCACGATTCTTACCTCTCAGAACCTCGGACACGGAAACGGATTTTACTACGGAACTCTCTATACTCCTGAACTCGGCAAGTACAACGACTATTCTGAATCGTAACCCAGGCCTGGCCACGCTGCAACCACATCCCGGACCAGCTCCCTCTGCTGTCGGTGTGTATACTCAACATCCCACCTTAGTACAGGGGACTGGTCTGGTCTGCACAGCGTGACACCGCTGCATCTGTAAGAGTCACAAAGAAAGAAACCTCCAGGTTCATGGATCGACTTATTAACATTGAGTCTGAGTATATTGATAAATTCCTGCAAAAATATGTGATACAGTAGCTATGGAATTATACTTGAGAGATATCTTACAAGTACTATCCCTATTAAGTACTGTGAAGTGGAAACATAATTATATTTTAGTGAGTTGTGATGTGACATCACTCTACACATCAATAAATCATGAATGAGATGTGAAACAGTAGCAAGCATTTTGGAGGGCGATATAGATATGGCCAAAGAACAAACTGATTTTATAGTGGCATTGATTGATTTCATTTATTTTAAAACACAAATATTTATGGTTTACTGGATATTTTTATTTGTAAAAATGAGGCACAGCCATTGCGAGATCAAATTTGATAATATTTCCTACCGATTTTGCATTTTAAATTAGTATCAGCGAATTGGCAAAAATGTGCGAGATCGAGAGATTTCGGCCATATTGCATGGATTTGCAGACCCGGAATGAAATTGCATCTATAAAGCCTCACACATCTGCGTATAGGTCAAAAAAACTCTTTCCATGTGGATATACACTTCTGGCAGCTACTGTACTAGAATAGGCCCCATAGTCTCATAAATACCAAGTCAGTCCAATTATTAGGTTAGAAATGTTTGTGAATACAGCCAACATATATTAAGGTTAGATGTTATGCACTTAAACATTAATAAGAGGAATAGAACACAATGACCTGTCACTTCTAATCTGGAACACATCCTTAAAACATACATAATTGCCAATGTTCACTAAAGAACTGTGAAGATTTGTAAAAACTATCATGAATACACTTTTGGACTAGTTTAAAAATGATCTGACCTGTTGCTAATGGGATACTGAAAAGAATATTCATTTACAAAGGAACAGCATCTTTTCAGCTCTTTACACAGTAAACTGTTGCCAGTGCAATTGGAAATGTAATTTGTATTTTAATATGTACTGTATAGTTAATAAAGTTTCAAAAGGACTGATTTTATTTTATTTCTCTTATTAAGCATATGGGGTTCCAAATGGAAAGAAATGTTTTATACTTGAAATATATTTAGGCAAATGTTTTTATAAATTCAATTTGGAGACACCGATGTAGCAGTTGTTGTTGCAACTGATGGCACATTATGGGGAGATATTCTGTGAAATTCTGCGTTATCCAGACAACCTCAAATACAAGATAGGTGCAAGACATAGAACAAAATCCTCTATAGACTGTAAATGCTATACTCACAAACAAAAATGTATATATTTGCCTGATATTGGAGTAAATACTGCCACTGAGATCGCTTTTATGGCACTGACTGACAGGTATCTGGATATTCCACCATTGTTCGTATTCCGAACATTTCAGATGGCGAACGGGCGATCCTTCAGCAGGCTTCAGAAGCCTACATCAGTGTCCTACACTCTGAAGAGTCTTGTGGAGCGACGTCCCATGTGGTCATGGACACTCGGAAGTGATAACAGAATCCCAGACGCAGTTTACGCATTTTGGAACTGCCTGTGGCTTTGTCAAGGCATCCCTTCATGAAGCCACAGGCAGTGGCGAAATACGTAGGATTAGCTGAATACTAACAGCCAAGTGAGAAAGCAGGCACCAACTTCACCTCTAATTGCCTCCCTTCTCCACTGTGAACTGTGAGCTGCAGGATATCTTCCTCAAGGAGCAATTTTGCTAAGAGGCCGTCCCAAGGGTCATCCATCATAAGGCTGAGACCGCCCAGCGAGCAGCAAAGGTGGACTATTTCTTCATAGCAGCGTGCCCATATCTCTGCTACAGAATGCATGGCAGCCACCCAGTGGAGCAATGCCAATATGAGCCAATGTCCCACTTGAAACCCAGCATGCCCAGCTTCACCCGTCCTGACCAACTGAATTCCAGCATGAGTGTAAGTGTTATCAATTGGATGGGGCACATGTGGACTAATTGTCCAGTTCTGGCCTGACCTACAAGCCATGGTACAGGACCTTGCCCCCCTCAACTCCCTGACCAATCCTCCTGATCCCTGTCCAATAGACAAGTCTTTCCAGTGAGCATGGGTACTATACCAGTGGCTGGCTTACTGGACACTGGAGCAAGGTCCAACTGGAGCAAATATTGCTGAATCAGCACACGTGCTCCTATGATAGAACCCAGCTTACCGTCCTTCTAGCCTGTGTTTTTCTTGATTGGGGAGTGGATCATGGCTACAGGGAGGTGGGGTGACAAATGATCTTCTTAACAATGTTTTGCTGACTAATGAGCAAGGGTGGCTCATTTGTGATTATGCCACCCCCTGTCACCCGAAGCCAAACTTGGGAAGCTGCCAGCCACATTTGGAGAAATACCTGTGAACACACTGAAGATACATGGAAAATATGCAAATTGTAATATAGTATGCAAAGTATATTCAAATAGAACAAACGCGCATTAATTCCTGCAAAACCAAGAAGGTATACTGTACATCAATAGTTCTACAATTATTTATTGCAATAAATATCACATTGACCTTTAAATGGTGGTAAAG
This sequence comes from Ascaphus truei, assembly GCF_040206685.1. Classification (NCBI taxonomy): domain Eukaryota; kingdom Metazoa; phylum Chordata; class Amphibia; order Anura; family Ascaphidae; genus Ascaphus; species Ascaphus truei. The sequence goes on along the minus strand of NC_134486.1, from coordinate 78,954,990 downwards.
CAACGGAATTGTCCAATAATGGTGGGAAAACATCACAAGACTATCCTATGTAGCAGACTATAGAAAGCCATGATTTCATGACACGCTTGCAGTGCTGTTAGGAGGGAGTTAGAACAACTAGAATACAAAGAGTCTTAGGTTTGATTAATTTGTTGTGCTTTATATACTGATATCTGCTTGAGTTGTCTGGTAATGTTTGTTGTCTTAATAAACACAATCCCAGCAATCTCAGAACCCCAAAACCCACCACATCAAGGCATGACAAGTAAGCAGGTCCTAACACTACCTATGCAAATTCTCATTTACCTCTGCTGGAGGGAGAATAACCTCATTGGGTCTGTACTGCACAGGAACATGAATAAAACCTGGCTACTTAAAAAGTGGGAAGGGTGAGCTTAAAACCTGGGAGCAGGGGCCACTAACCTCCAAACAACTGATACCAGTTGAAAATCAAATTATTAAACACAATCCCTGCAAGCTCAGAACCCCAAAACCCACCACATCATACATACATACATATATACATACATTTATTAGTGTCAAAAGGAGTGCTACTGAGCGTGGCCAAATGTATACAACAAAAGACAGAAAGCCTAATGCTACATCCAATGTGACAAAAATACACAGTGAAATACTTATATATTCTCTTGAATAAGGGTCATTTAGTTCTTTTCAATTAGCTTTGTTGTCCTCATTTATAGGAGTCCTATAGAAACATAACATTTGACAGCAGATAAGAACCACACTTGGCCCACACAAGCCATTATATTATTGTATAAGGGCTCTTTTAACTTATATAACATAGATACAGACATAAGGGAAGGTGCATACAAAGTGTCAGAGGAGGTTGATCACCATGTGGATGCAAAGCATCTAATTGTTCCAAAGATCTGGGGAATAGCCTTGATTAAAATGGGGACTGCTGAGAAGGCCTGGCAGGCAGCTACAGAAGACCATAGGTAGTTGGTCTGAGTATATGAACAATGTGCACACCAGACAGGGCCGGTGCAAGGGTACTTGGTGCCCTAGGTGAGCCTTCAGCCTTGGCCCACCTTCCCACCCCAGCCCCCCCACAACACACAATTAACTTTTGGATTTTATTTTTATATCTAACAGAAAAATCTGTTAGGTATAACACTTTAATTTTTCAAACACTGATACACTCCCCCCTTTCCTCCTCTCTCCTGTCCCTCATTCTCTCCCCCTCTCTCATTCTCTCTCTCCCCATTCATTCCCTCATTCTTTCCCCCCATCATTCTCTCTCCCCTATCTCTCATTCTCTCTCCCTCCTCATTCTCTGCCCTCCCTTATTCCCTTTCTCCCCTCATTCTCTCTCCCCCACCTCCCTCCCTTATTCTCTCTCCCCACCTCCCTCTCTTATTCTCTATCCCCTTCCTACCTCCCTCATTCTCTTTCCCCATCCCTCATTCTCTTTCCCCAACCATCATTCTCTCTCCCCAACCATCATTCTCTTACCCCCTCTCCCATTCTCTCTCCCCTCTCTCATTCTCTCTCCCCTCACTCATTCTCTCTCCCCCTCTCTCATTCTCTCTCCCCCTCTAATTCTCTCTACCCCTCTCTCATTCTCTCTCCCCTCCCTCATTCTCTCTCTCCCCTCCCTCATTCTCTCTCATACCGTCCCTCATTCTGTCTCCCCTCTCTCTCATTCTCTGTCCACACTCTTTCTCTCTCCCCTCTCTCATTCTCTCTCCCCCTCTCTCATTCTCTCTTCCATCTCTCATTCTCTCTCCCCCTCTCTAATTCTCTCTCCCCCTCTCTCATTCTCTCTCCCTCTCTCTCATTCTCTATCCCCTCCCTCATTCTCTCTCCCCACCTCCCTCATTCTCTCCCCCCTGACACACACAGGACAGCCACAGAAAACACACACATAACGGAACACTCATACACCAGAATACACACACACCCTCTGGTCCATGCTGTTTCCTCCTCTGCTTAACCTTGCCCCTAGGCTCCCTAATTCTCCTCCTGATTGGGTGCTGCTGAGTAATGTAGCCACTCGGGATAGGGGAAACTGCCCAGCCCCCTAGCAGCTTCCCCGCTTTGTGAGATTGGGGAATTCTGACTCCCTCCAAATTCTCCCGGCCTTTTGTTGACCGCCTACTTGCTGAATGGTTACACTGGCCTTGACACCAGGTGCTGTATGTGGTTAGAGGACAATTTGAGGAAGATTGGCAGAATAGAATTAAATCCATTTAAAACGTCCATGTTAATGTTGTTTTAAGTCTGGGTTTCTGTAACTTTGGTTCTGGTGCTCCAGTAATCCTGAACTGGAGGTTTAGGTAACGCCATTAGATTGCAAACACTATCCAGAAACGCTGCAAAACACTTGAAACCCAGGAAACACTGGCTAGAGCCTGCAGCCTGAAATACAGCTGCTTGAAGCTGCTTCTTGATTTGGAGCAATGGAAATGTATTTTTTTCCGTGATTACGAGAAAGTTTAGTCTTATCTATTCTATATACTTTTCATACCTAAGTGTAGCCTAGTGCCTCTGACTATGTGTTTCCTGGCCCTAGCACTGTACGTCCAGGTAAGTAGCAAGCAGTGTTAGGGTTAAATTCCTCTCACGCGGGCTAGTATGTGAGTTCCCCTAGCAAGGTTTTAATTTGTATCAGTTTCCTGGTGCAGTCTGGAAACTGTTGGAGCATGTGCCAGGGGGGGGGGGTGGGCTCACTGGAGGAGTGCTCCCCAGTTACCGGAGCTTAGGAGTGAGACCCTCCCCTGGTATAAAAGATGTCTCCCTATGAAATTCAGTGTGTTCCAGTCTAGCCTGCTCCTTAGGGAGTGGGCAATGTTTCGACCTTACCCCATCAGGGGGTAAAGGGGTTGAGACTAGCCCTGGGGCCTCAAGCTCCTGGGGGACTAGTCCAGGAGTGAGCACCATGCAAGCTGCGAGGGAATGATTCTATAACTAATGCAGTGTGATAGTACCTCCCTTGTTTGAGATGGAAGGATCAGGACTGGCCTGCCAATAAATGGTTGAACTATTTCCTTGACTGGAGCATGAGTTTCTGGAATGGTTCATGTGGAGAATACATCTGCCCCTGGCAGAGCTCTGCAGGATGGAGGTGCTGCACCAACCACACTGAAAGCCTGTTCTGTTGCCTACTCCCTCTACCATCAAACCTCCTGGAAACCTACAGGTGAGTTACACAGCACCACAGAACACAATGTAACTACCAATCTCACTAAGGTTGCGCTTATAGTGCCAGCGACAGCGACACCACGTCAAAACAAATGTATTGCTGCCATCGCATGCGCGTATAGTAAGCGCAAAACGACGGCATGAACGCGATCGCTGGAAGTCATCTCAATTAAATTTTCCCAGTGACCGCAGCCTGATGTCACCATTGCCGTCGTGTTGCCATCGCCGGCACTATAAGCACAGCCTTAGGGTGGGATAAGGGTGTTACATAAGTTTTTTACAATTTTAAGTTTTTTGACAATTTGATCCTGTCATAATTTTTCATGGATTGGTCATTTTGTTCTTCTACCAAGGAATAGAACTATAAATCACAAAATGCTACGGGATTTAATTATAAAACCAGAAATGAATTAAACTAGACATCACATTTGTAGATGGTAAACAGATATGGTTATGCATTCAATCATAACCACTGCTTATACTTGATAATGTGTTTGTACATCATTTTGTTTTAAAGAAAATATTATTTTGCCAGCCATTTATTTTCTTTTTTCTTTATAATTTATCTTATATGTGATACTCTTACTTTTTTGCATTATGATTTTAATGTCTGCTCTGTAAAGTGTTAAGTACGTGGATACAAATGCAAAGCAATAAAATAAATTAGATGGCATCTTTCAGTTGCGTCATGGATGCTTTCAATGTGGAAGAGACGTAGTAATATTATTTGGTGAAACTGAGATAAAACGAGGAGAAGTACGTGTATTAGGATAAGTTTAAAGCAAAACCTGTGCCCATTTGGGCCAATATATTAAGGCATTTTCTTCCATGTTTATTCTGTGTGGGCACGCTTGCAATTTCGGGAGTTACTGTACAGATGCATTCCATCTTATTTTGGATTGCTGTGGGAAACAAACATTCCCTAACGGCAGAGAAAGCAGCCACGGGCAGACCATAGACACATTGTTTTTCTTTCCATTAGCTCCAGGGAAGGTAAGTTCGGCTACATTTGTATGATAAGGAGATGTTGAAACCCAGAGTCTCCAATTTTCATCGGGCAAAAAAATAAATTAAAAAAAAGCCAGGTGATATAAATCTTTCTGGATAAAAATCTTAACCATATGTAGGAAACCTGATTTAACAATTTTCTTATATTTGGTGTAAAAAGAGAAAAAATTGAGAGCAGGGCATTAACGCATCTGAATGTTATTTGAACAAATCAGAAAGTTAATTTACAGTAGGTAGTTGAGTTTGAATTTAAACCCACAATTCAGTAACATAAAGCCAGAACCCTTCTCCACTGCATATTTTTCTTTTGGTTGCTAAATGTTTTGGCAAGTAAAGATCAACATTATTTGAATCACTTTTCTCAACAAAAAAAATCTCTTATAACAGAATCCTCTTTAATCTCAGTCTTCCAATGTGCTTTCTTAACAATGACATGCTACGGTACGTACTTTTTGTTTGTCTAGACAGCATAGCGTTAACTAAAGAATTGGAAACAGACGATACAAAAACAAGTGCAAATAATTGTACAGAAGCAACATTCTAATGAACTGTTGCCAAGTAATTTAATCTTCACAAATCGATTCTCTACATGTAATGTTCTATTTTAGTAAGCCAAAAACGCAAAAACGCAAAAACGCAAAAACGCAGCAGTAACAGGGTTTCAAAGAAGCATACAATTGTTTTGATGGAATGCTCTTTACTACAGAACCCATTAATAATCATACACTTACTAAATCCTCTAACAAGTCTCCTGTTTTGAACTTGTGTCTTATAAACCAGTACAATCTCTTGAGAACATGATGACGCCTTTCAGAGAACTCTACTACTTTAAATTGCCTTCCACCAGTTAATATCCAGTCTTCTTAGTTGACCTCAAAAATAAACTTACAGTATAAAATGTTGTGCTTCAAAATGCTTAGCTGTAGTAGTTCTATATAAAATAGTGTTGTAAGTGTTTCCCCCACCCACTGGGAAATCTCCCTGTTACCAGGTTATGGTGCATGCTACCTGTAGGTTCACAAGAGGCTGAGTTGTTCGCCGATGGTTTTGGGGACTGCAGGACAGGCTTCTGGGGTATATACCCGACATTTACTCCATGGTACACAGCACCTCCATCTGCTGTAGGCTCCAGATGTATGGAGGCAATTTCCTACGGTAGAAACTGTTACCTCTCCCCCCAGTAAGATCACACACTAGGCAGGAGGTATATTCAACTGGAACGGATTTATTCTTGTATACTCACAGTAACACGGCAGTTCTCTGCCCAACACAGTCTCTGTTCTGGTCTCCCAAACTTAGGATGGTCTCTGGACCTTCACTATGGGTTAAGGGCCCCTGCAGCAGTCCCTGCTCTTACCCAGCCATCTAGCAGGACCAGGGGAAAAGGTACTCACTCTCCCCCTTAGGGAAGAGGATCAGGGCCTGCCAGAGCACAGCAGAATGCGTGATACCTTGTCTCTCTAAATGGTAGAGACACTACTGAATTTGGGGTTGAGCCTCCCTTAAGAATAGTAGGGGGAAGGTATTAGGTCTGAACCCAGAAATGGACAGAACACAGACCTAGTCACACCTCCTCCCCTGTCACTCAATGGACTGCATGTATGGGGAAAACCCACGATTCGTACTGGCACCGCCTGCTCTTACCAGGGCTTGCATGCCAGTGAGGACAGAATGGTAGCCAGAAACCAGCCATGGCTACACTAGTTTTTCTTGAAATACTCTGTATCAGTTCTTCAACTTTAATGCCCTACCTTAGTAGTCTATCAAATAAATCTGTCTAGTGTATTTGATAAACATTTCAGTAAATCAATGCTGCTATTCTATTAACAATTTAATACATTTAGGAACTTTCAAGATACTAATTACTTTATTACACAAGTTTTAGATTTGTTTCCTTAGAGAGGAGTTAGCATATTGTATAGAATTAAAAACATTAGGCACAATGAACATTATTTCCTCTTGCAAAATAAACTGGAAAATAAAAGCATAAAAAAGAGGAGTTATCAAAGCAGACAACATTAAAAGGTTTGTTAAAAGATACCATTAACAAAGTTTGTGACTTTTTTTCCCATCACTGATTACATTCCTAATGTACTGTAAGTCATTACATTAGCATGCAATGTTTATAGTGTTTTCGATGAAGACCAAAATTAAATTGGTTTGCAGATGCATTTTCCCAAACTCTGACAAGGAAAGGAATTCTATAAATATACTGTACAATGGCTGGCATTTCTGTCTCTGGGATATCTTATGAAGACAGTTGTAAAGATCAGTATGCAAAGAGCATCAAGTTATAATATGAAAGATGTACAGTATGCAGTTTATTTTGCATAATTTAGCTATTATGCAGATATTATCTGCTGTATTCGTATGTTTGATGCTTTTTCGATGGCAAAAGCAAAATAGACAATTATATACTGTGTTGTGTAAGAAAAAAACACGGGGATAACATTTTGAATGATGAAAGTTAATATAAAAGTAGATGATACAAAACATTTACCAAATGGTGCATAATGCCCCAGCTTACCAAAAGCAACACATTCTTTATAAATATCTAATCAAATAGAGTATTTGCACACTATGATCCATTCCATTAAACCAGTATAATAATAGTTATTTTGTTGAACTTTGACATCAATGGCTAAGTGCCCAAGTCTTTTGAATATTTTGCATCAGTCTGTGTCAACATCAAAAATAAGATTTTTTTCCTATATCGGATGCCAACGCCAAGGTTACATTTTGAATTGAACCAACGCCAAAAAAGAAACCAGTAGACATTGTAAATGAAGGGAAAGATCCAAATAGAAGTAGTCGATGCACAGCCAAAATGGCAAAGCTAGGACGTGGTGACCAAAAAGTTATTTATTGGTTAAGAAACATAAAGTAGTAGTGCTGGTAATCCTCTCACATGTTTCACACTGGAAGTGCTTTATCAAAGATAGAGGATTACCAGCACTACTACTTTATGTTTTTTAACCAATTAATAACTTTTTGGTCACCATGTCCTAGCTTTGCCATTTTGGCTGTGCATCGGCTATTTCTATTTGGATCTTTCCCTTCACCTATTCAAGCCTGGGAGCGTGCCTGGCGGGAGTCGTCTGAGTCGTTGGCTTGCATACATACTCACATATAAAAATGAAAAATAGACACCAGCACTCCTATATTGTATATCAATACAAATACAGTATGTAGTGAATGGTGCAGTAGGGGAAAGAAACAGTTGCAACAACTAGAAAAACTGGTAGACCAACATCCCAGACTGGGCAATGGACCAGTAAAAGTCCCCTACATAACAGCACTCATTATCACTATTAGGTAACAAATAACGCATTATAACAATTATAGACTGAATTAGAGCTTTAGAACAATCAATATGATATGATGGAAAATATTAAAACCACATCTAATTAATACAAAATTAAAACATAGGGTATTAAAAATCTCCCTGGTGGGAACCTAAGCGTCAAATAATGGAAGCATAAGCTTCGGAAAATAGAAGCAAAATATATTGCAAAAAGTTACTAACCCCAAAATAGGGTGGTAACAAGGCCATATGCCTAGAAAAAATAGGAGTTGAGCCTACTAGGAGGAAGGGAATTCCTAAGCGAACTCCCCCCTCCCATGACCACGCTACAATTTCAACTATACTGTACAAGTATACTCGGATTCAAAGTGTGAGAGCGTAGCCTCTGTAGATCACTGCAGTTATATACTTAGTGTATTGAGAATAAGCTGCTGATGAAACAATCTTGCAGCTCCAAATGCACCTTAAATAGATATTGTGACGGAACACTCAGTGTGCTTTTGATAGTGAAATAAATACAATACTTGTCGTACTGCTGCAGTACATAGTAGATGAGATTGAAAAAAGACTTGTCCATCAAGTTCATTAGCGGGTACTTGACCCTTCATTCACACCCTCTGCCCCCAATAAACATTACAATATGTTAGAATCACCAATACACAACCCACCCTCTTTGCCCCCACATGAAACCATCATTTAAAAAAAAAAAAAACAGGATTCCTTCTAGAGGCTTGCGGGATCCCCGGGTGGTCCACGTGGGTCCTCGGGTGGTCCTCGAGGGTCCCTGCTGGCCTGCGCTACCAATCCTGGTGTCAAAAATTAAATGAGGCATATAATTCAATCAATACACCTCCCTCCCCCCTCACCAAACACATACAGTACAGCAATGGCCAAAATAACTATTATCCAGATATGGATAATAGCTAAATTGCCATTATTAAAACAAACATTAGCCAGTCAGCAATAATAATGCAAATAAAAACCATTCAACTTGCCCCTGCCATTATCAAGGGGGTCCTCGTCGACATACTGTAGGTCCATGTCCTTCGTTGCCAGAAATAATAAATGAAATAAAACAACTTTTCAACTTACATTACACTAACCCCTACATTGCCTTAGCAATTATACGTTATGTAGTTTTTATTAATAGTGTGCAGGAACAGGGGGCCTCTGGAACTGAACCACATTGATTTCAGCCTCGGGGACCCCCTGCTAAACGAGTTACAGATCCAGATATGAGGTGCTGGTATCTCCTTCATGATTTAAATCCACCTGGTCACGTGATGCGGACGATTTAAAAATCGCGCAGAGACTGGCACCCGATGCCCCATACCTGTATGAACAGTACAGTACAGCACAATAATGTAACCTAGCCGCACTCAAGGTAATATTTTAAAGCAGCATTTCATTCAAAATCCTATATGTTTTTTCTTATTAAATCAGTTTTGTAGGACTAGATAATACTTACTGCATTTTGTTTTTTTTACTCTTTATACCCTTTTTAATATTTCTTAACATACTCAGCTATAGCAACAATTTAGGAAGCCATAGCACTTACTCTTGAATTAGGCAGCCATATTGCATGCCATGGGAAGCATGATCTTTGCAGATTGATCATGGGAGATCCATTGCCGTAAAGGTAAGGACCGGCTTCATTTATTAAAACAAACACAAAACGGGCAAGAGGAAATGTCCCTTTAAGTGTTCCAAAAATAAATAAATAAAATATATATATACGTTAATATTGAGAGATAATGGGTGATTAAACTGTCTTTTGTGTAGCCCTGGTAAGTTTATGGGCTATATTTCTACTCTCCTCCTGGCAGTAATCCCTGTGTAAGGACAGGTCTGTCAGGAGTAATTATGGATTTTCCCTGCTTAAGACATTTGCCCTGAGTCAGTGAACATTTGCCCTGAGTCAGTGAAGGTAGGTCACCTGACCCTGTGTCCAATCAAGAGACATAGGGGCGGTGCCTGCTGGAAGCTACAAAGAGCTGTGTCACTTCCTATTTAGTCTGTCTGGTTAGTAGTTGAGTGAGTGAACAGCCAGAGAAGTAGAGCTGCTAGATAGGTGGACAGAGTACCTCTCTCCCTGCATCGGGGGTGAGGGAAGAGCTAGCCCCACTCTGCGTGGCCCTAGGCCCAGAGTGGCGGCAGGGGAACATCCTGAAGGAGGACAGCTGGCTGGCTGTATATTCTGTACCTGCATGCTGCTGGTGAGAATGAAGCTAATAAAGAGCTGCTGCTATTTAAACAGACAGTGTGTGAGATTGAAATCTCTCATCCCTGGGAAGGGGATTCTGCAGTAGGGATTCCACCCGTATCCCTGGGCCTACTACAGATGAAGGCGCTGCACTATTAGAACAGAACGAAGGCATCCACCCCAGAAACCTGTCCTGTTGTCCCCCATGTCACCGCGGGAGACTCAGGCCCTCCTGTTGCCAGCAGGTATGCACCACACTCATGCAGACACGTAGCCAGACCAAGAGACAGGGGTCAGATTAGGCATGAAGAGAGAGAATTTTGTTCAGCATACAGTATATGTAAGATGGTAGTTTACACCAAAAAATAAAAACCTCACTGCTGTCCAGTATACTGTTTGGAGTACTACAGCAATGTGTACATGTGAACGGAAATAACCTGAGAGCGTGGAGAGAGCATAAGAGAAATGGTCGGACATTGTACACCAGCATATAGATAGTTAAACTGACAGTTTAGTTACTACTGTATCACTACCCTAAAATCTAAAGCATCATCTCACTGTACTGTTTACCATATATCAGCAATATGTACTAGTACTACTGAGTGAGACACAAAAATATTGTTATTATGAACATACAGTAGGGTTAACTGTAAGATCATGCATCTTTTCTTAAGGAAAATTAAAACGAATATAACAACCTTTGTGCACAATAAAATTCACTACAATGCTGCAATTGTAGCCCCCTTTCCCTATGCCTAAAAGAGAATTACACAGGGCACTATGCGTGCTGCTGTACCTGTTGCTCACAGGGGGCCTAAGCCTCTGCCTCTGGGAGCCTGGGGTGATCTCTTTCTACTTGCGTGCAGCACCTCCACCTATGAGGGATCACAGCGTTGGCAGGATAACCCTCACAGGAACCAGTAATGAATAATACACCACACTGTGGGGCCGATTCGCTAAGCTTCGATAAGTGGCTTTTAGAGCGCAAAGTGCCCTTTAAGTCCAATAAAGGCTGCAGTACGATTCACTAAGCAGTGATAACAGCGCTTTATCGCCCTTCAAAGGCATTTTTTCAGCCCTCCACGCAAAATACGCCCGATTAGGCGAATGCGCTGATGTTTGCCAGTACTTGACATTCACTAAGCAGCGCTAAGTGAAACGGTCTTTAAAAATGCGCCTGACAAAAGCAGGCACAAAAGGAGCTGGACTTAGAAAAAATTTCTTTGTTTACCATTTTGCAGGCACAGCATCCATACAACAGGCCCGCGTGTGTCCCCGGCTGACCCTGCGGGGGTCCCCGGGTAATCCCTGCGGGACTACGGGGTTCCGCGGGTATCCGGGGGTCCTCCCGGGCCCCCGTGGGCATCCGGGGTTCTCGAACAAACAATCCAACAACAGAATTCAGGTAACCATAAAATAAATAACCATTACAATCCAAGTGTCTGTGCCTTCTTTCTTCTATTTGTAATTCATACCAGGGGTCTTCATCTGTGTTCTTCTGTCTTTTTCCGGGGTCTTCTTATCTTCTTGCGCCACACCCTGGTCCTCTTTCTTCCGGAGGTCTTCCCTCCTCGGTGTCTGGCTTAAAAATAAGACGACATAGGCTTTTATAGGCCTACGACGTCACATTTTCGTCATATGGTTCCCACGGCCCTGATTGGGCCTTGAAAACCATGTGATTTTGCCCCCAAAAATAAATGATGACGTCATTGAAATGAAATGACGTCAGCCAATCAGAATGGCTGCGCTTCATTTGCATTTAAGATTACGTCATCCAGACAAACATGGACGCCGTCACATGGTACTTGAGCCAATCAGAGCGTGGGAACTAAATCCCTCACACCCGTACTCCCCCAAGCCTCTGTCACATGGTCTACTAGAGCCAGCACGGCGGGAAACGCGTCAGAGTGTTTTTTAGCTCTCTCATGGGCATGATCCATTGAATAAAACTTTTTTATTTTCAAACCCTTGATCTGTCTCCAGTTCTCTTTGCTGCAGTGCTCCTTGCTTTTCTCTCTACATCTACTTTCGACTTCAATGACAAATTTGTGAGATACATGCTTGATTTTTACTGGCACATTGTAAGTGCGCATTTTATAGACCCGTTTTTCAACATATAAAGTTGTACCTTTTTGATCGCACTATGTAGTTCTCTCTCTATTTTATATACATCATCCTGCTGACGGTATCTCTAACAAGGGGGGTCCAGATCGCAGCCATCTATATGGGTGGCAACCCAATTTGCCAACTGCCTGAATAACTCATATATCTTGTGAGTAATACATTCATACGAGCCAAGACACAATCATTCCACTTTATAGAAACGTCTGCACTTAAATTTGTGTTTTTTCCCCCCTTATGCTCCCCCTGGATGTTTGAGAAAATTGCTTGAATCTTTGGAACCCGTGAAACAGGTCCCACCAGTGAGGTTTGAGCTGGGTGGTTGGAATACTATCATCATACATCACTTTTCTAATATATATTCACTATTGTTATTATTTATAGTTGTTTGCGCCTTATATCACTTATTTCACAATACATTGCATCCTACAAATTACTATTACAAAAGGATTCAAAATATATTTATTTGTTGTTTTAGACTTTGATTGGTTCCTGTTGCACCACAGGGGGATTCATTTCTCCATTTTATAAATATATATATATATATATATATATATATATATATATACATACATACATACATACATATATATATTGGCACACAAAGGAGTCACGTTCAGGCCCAGAACTGGTAAGAACTAGAACAGTCCATGAGGCCAGTGGCCATCTTAGTTTGGGTATAAAACACCACCCAGTCGGTTAGTTCTTTGCTGGTCAACTTTTTGTTTACAGCGCATCTTTCGGGTTATTCTCTGTTCCCTAGTGCTGCATCTTTCTCTGTTCTCTTTCATCTGGCTTCTACTTCTGCAGATCTACAGGTACATTCTTACTTTTGTCTTGGTATTCCCTTTGCACTATTTGCCCCTTGCTTTTTGTTTGTACCCTGCTACCATCGCTTTTGCATACAGCACTGCAGTCCTTGCAGCTAACCTTAGATTGTTTGTGTTATTTCCCTTATCACTTATTGCCACCTGCTTTCTGTTTGTTCCCTGCTACCATTGCTTTAACATGTATCACTACAGTCCTTGCAGCTAACTTTGATTTGTCTTGTTATTTCCATGTTTCCTCCGAGATTTCCATACATCCTAATAATAGTGTAATGTGTTTGGGTTTTAAGCTTGCTTGGACTGTGTGTCTAAGTGTTAATTGGAAACAATTGTTGGGAGGTCTGTGACCCCTCCTCTTTAGATTCAAGCGCACCCATCCCACTTTTAATTACTAGGTCCTGGTATACACATGTGAATGAGCAGTCTATTGAGAGATTTCTTCCCCCAAGAGTGAAGTGGAGAGAACATTAACAGGTAGTTCAGGACCTGCTCAAGAGGGTTCACATTGACATAGTTACAGACTTGAAATGCTTTGGCCAAAGGATGTAACTAAATTACAGATAGTATTGAACTAAACAATTTGTCATATCAAATGTTGCATTGGGCCTTTTTGTCTATTGTTGTACACACATCTATTTAAACAACATATGTGCCTGTGCAAACAAAAATCAATACTCACTGACATTAGTGAGACAAAATCAGTTGAGGATGATTATATAGATGAAACTGCTGCTGGCAAAAGTAACCATGGCATAAAGTCACACTCCAATATATTAAAAGTCCGAACATTTTCATCATGAGTTTACCTGCCTCTTTTAAGCCAGAGCTACTTTTGAAAAAGAGTGAGGCTATATTTGGGTACAATGAATTAGCCCCTTTATCTCCTGTCTGCTTCACACCCAGCTATCAACTTTCCTGTTACATGTTCACTCTTTCAAACAAAATTGACAAAAAGGAGGAAGATATTCCAAGTTTTATTTGATAATTTTCTAACTATCAATTTTTCAATCTTTTTTTTCAAATTTGGTACAAAAGCAACTGGACAATTTTGGACAACCCTGTAACCAAATGTTGGTAATTGACTATAAGGAGTATTATTACTATTCACAACCTCTTACCAACAGCATATACTGTATGAGGCAAAGAGAGCATTAAGCATAGAATGCTATGAAGACACCCTATATTTGTACTTTGTAACCGATACAAGTTGTTATCATTCCTTATATTATTTATGCTTGGAAGTCAAATGGATTTTTGTCAGTAATTAATTTTTAAGAATAAAAATATAATTACTTGAAAATAATATAGGTAGAGGCCTTATCTGGTATGAGTGGGAGAAATATTTAAGAAAGAACAAGAAAAACCTCTATTAGCATCTGCTACGGAGGAAAAAAAATACAAAACTGGAGTGAGGGTATTTAATGTTGAAGTTCAACACATTTTTCTATTGGCTATAACAAAGGCCCATAGTCCCCATGCAACATTTCTGGTGGGAATACTCAAGATTTAAAACTTACTTCCAGATGGTTGGTTTTGCAATTAAATGGGAAAAATACTGTAATTAAACTTCTGCGTGGTCTGAAGTTAATTTTACTCGACATCAGTTCTAGATAGAAAACAGATCTCCATATAATATTTTAAAAGCACATCTGTAACATTTACTTTCTCTCTTTAAATTAAAAAAAAATGTACAGTAGTTTTAGAAGCAGCATTTATGGACAAAGGGTATACTAAGCATACAGTATCTATAATATGATAGAGTAAAGGGTAGATATTGGCAATTTTACAGCGTAAGAAGCAAAACATTTTAGTTAGTGTACGAGTGTGAAAGGAGAACATGAGGGAGGAGTGAAATTTTAATGGGGAAGACAGGACAGGCTTTTGGGGTGATGGTTTTTTCTCTCTCACTGGTGCGGTGCCTTTAGTGGGCAGCGCTGTATCACACCTTGGGTGGGGGTTACTTTGTGAACACCGGGTTAGTTGGGTGACCAAGGGCCCCTATGTACTTTGGAGATGGTGACTCCATTGAGAGGGGGTGGAGTATTGGAAGGTACAGCCGAGCGTGGCCTGGTGGCTAGGCTGTAACTATTGTTAGCTGCATATAGTAAACAGTTCTGTTATACCAAGTGTGTATTAGTTCTTGTCTGTCCTGTAACAGGGTCATTCTACACGATAGAATCCTGCTACAGGTGGAGGCGCTACCGAGCATCACTCACGTGCACCCCAGGTTCCCAGCAGCAGAGGCTCCTGGGCACTGTAACAGGGACTTACCCCTGTTAAGAAACGTGCCTCTAATCCAGCAGTGTGCTGGTTAATTGCACACCTGCAATCAACCAACCCCACCTGCCTAATCAGAACTCTGTTAGAAAAAGCCTGTTCTGAGACACAGGAAGAGGATTCCTTATTCTCACAATTGGGGGCTGAGCCAAGGAAGGACAGACAGATTTTTCCTGGACTGACCAGAGGAACAGATGTCTTGAGCTGCAGAAGGACTGGACTGTATGCTGGACTGTATGCTGACATTGCCTTAGCACACAAAGGTGCTGACCCAAGAGAGCAGAGAGGCTTCCCCTACAGCTACAAGAGACAAATAAGACTTTCTTTTGGGACTGTTATATATCTGCATAAATGTATATAAATTTGGGGCTAGTAATTACCTTAGCTAACCACCCAGTTAGAGAGGGCTGGACTACATGTGAGATATCGTCCAAAGTGGAGCAGGTTTTCTTTTTCTTATTTTGAATGCTTTTGCTGTGTTAAAGGGACAGGCGCAATAAACCCTAATTTTAGTTTCACTTTAAACGGTCTCCATTGCATACCTCTGCACACGTCTCTTACAGGCACCAACAGGTATTGCATTGCACCACACACACCATAGCTACACATCTCCCAGGGGATGGGGGAAAGGGCGCTACACTTTTTTCAAGTAACATTTAATTTTTATTATAATGAGCAACAATTATATAATTTTTTAAATAATCCATAAAAAAAATCACAAAATGTAGAACATAATTCACATACTATAGTAAAACATTGTAAACATATAAAAACAAACAAAAGTCAAATAAAATATAATAGATAAATGGTAAATCATTTAGAACATCATATCTAATATTAAACTTATACTAAATGTACTGTTATCAGACCAGCTGAGATCACATTGAACACTCCTTATACAGGTAAGAGAAAAATTATTTCCAACAACAAAAGACTATAATCACCTTGGAGCATCTAAGTAAAGGATTAATTATGTTATCTGGCAAGTTGTCTAGTTTGAATTTTAAAAGCACAAAAGTACAAAAGTATAGTCTTTCTATCCTTTTAAGTTAAACTATTTATTTAAGCTCAGACATTTATTACATTATGGAAAAAAACACTATGTATAGTAGCTCTTTAATAGTCAAATAGCCTATAAACCTGGTCACATATCTTAAAAATTAATCCATTTTTTTATTTGAACAAAGCATGTTTAAGATTTAGCTCTTTTCCATTACATTTCAGACAATGAGAGTCAGAGCGCGAAGTAAATTTAGAATGTAGTCTTGGCAATAATGTATTTACAGATATACCCAAGGTTACTGCAACAGCTCACACGCTATCGTGTGATATTCTGTGTTATCACTGCCATTGAATGCTATGAAAAAACTTGGAGACTGTCATAACACGTTATTCTGTTCTATGAGGAATAATTATATATATATATATATATATATATATATATATGTGTGTGTGTGTGTGTGTGTGTGTGTTTGTGTGTAATCCACTCCAGCAGGAGCAGACACAAGGCAGCACTCAAAGTTAAGTAAGAAAACTTGTATTCAAAAATAAACATAGCACAAACATGACCAACGTTTCGGTTCTAGTGGGACCTTCCTCAGTGTGGTGCTTGCACAGGTGTATATATACACAGGTGTATATATAGGAAAAAGCTCCCGATCCTAGTGCATTATCATTAAAAATATTTAATACATTTCCATTGATCATGATTCAAAACTTGCAAACAAAGTATGTATTCAGGCGTTTTTATGAGATCAATACTCATGCCACAATCAAGTTGATGTAATTCCTCTCCTCTGCTCCGATCGTCTACACAGTCCATCACAAACTCCCATCCAGGAGGGACTCCCAATGGTGTAAACTCACAAATCGTCCTCCGGCAACACACATCTACTGCATTCAGTTCCGGCAGGGAACGTTTTCAATGGGTCAGCGGATTCCCTTAATGTTTTTATATGGGTACACCGCTCACAACAACCCTGGTATCAGCAAAATACACATAATATATATATATATATATATATATATATATATATATAAATAAAAATATATATATATATTCTGACATTTGTTTGTGGCTTTAATATCTGTACTGTCTCCTTTTCCACTTTATCTTCAAGGTCAGGTTCTTTGTTCTGAGTTGGTTGATTGGACTACATGTTACATGCTACAGTTGTCTTCAACTCTTCAAAGGAGTTTTCTAAGGCATCAAATATTTTATTTCATTTAGATGTTTTCATAACAGAGACTTACAGTAGTACTATACATAAAGTACTAAAGGCATTTAAATATACTGTACTGTATATATGTCTCTCGTTGACATACAGTACTGTATACAGTATAAACATCTTGCAAATAAGGTGCATTTACTCTTTAGATTCACTTACAGTAGCACTATACTGTACATACTTTAATGTTAAGTTGTAAATGCATTTAAATATATAGAAATATCTCATTGATATACTGTACAGTATACTATATAACTCTAGAAAATAATTTATTTTTACTATTTAGATACACTAACAGCAGTACTACTGTACAGCAGATATCTAGCGACTCCGTGAGGAAATGCACTGTATCTTACTGTACAGTAATTTAATTCTGAACCAGGTTCCATAATGACATACATGCACAGAAATGTGATGACACGCATATGCGTTTCAGCAAGGTTCTATTTTGACATACAGTACACGCATGCAAAATATACATTTTACATTCGGAAGAAGAGGCGATGTTGTAATTTGGTATTATTCATTTTAACTTTATTATCCTGTACAAAGACAAGTTGAATTGCAATTAGATTTTTAAAACAATAACTCGCGATCACCCACTTGAGTTTCTCGACGGTATTGCAGACAACGCTAAAATTCAATTTTCTGCACTCGATCAAAACACTAGTAAACTCGTGTCTTAACACGGCAGAATTTCAAGAAATCACGCAGTAAGCTTGGGTGTGCCATGGAATTCAACCTGAGAAATGATCGGATAACAGCTGCTGCATCTGTATAGTAAAATAATCAGTCATGGGAACCCGAATATGGAAACAAATGTTCAGAAGGGATAACCGTTTATATGACAATCTGGTGTCATTGCTCATGAAGGTGTTTGTCTGTAATCAGTCTAATGCCACCTGCGTTTGATTGCAATGCTTGGCTGAAGAAAGCACAGCTGTTAGTAAGTTGGTTGCAGCTTGCTTTCATCAGTTAACCCGTAATGACATACAAATACTGTACAGAGATCCTAATGAAGTATCAGAGTGGCTTGTATTAAAAAGTTATACAATATACTCAAACGTATTACTGCAATATAATATAATCGGGACATCTAATGGTGCACAGCTGATGTTAATAGTAGTGATTCGGTTCATACAGATAGATTTTCTATCAGTATATAGCAACGTTCAATGTATAAATAGGAATTATTGTAGGATATGTGTTTATTGCAGTATAATTGGAAGTTGTGTATTGACATCTTAGATTCTGAATTTATCAGCCAAGTTGTCAATATCTTACTCTCTATTTCGGAGACATCTTGACATTTGCACTGAAACCCCTATCTGCTTTCAGCAGACAGTTTTTATTCTTCATTAGGATCTGGGTATTTGGATGTTATTACGGGTTAACTGATGAAAGCAAGCTGCAACCTCCTTACTAACAGCTGTGCTTTCTTCAGCCACGCATTGCAATCAAACTCAGGTGGCATCAGACTGATTACAGACAGACACTCTCCTAAGCAAATGTCTGAGTAACCAACATTTACTTTATTGTTCTGACTGATACGACAACACATTGTCATTTAAACATTTGTTTCCAGATTGGGGCTCCTACAGCAGATTATTTTATTATATGTGTGTGTACGTTCAGATTATTCAGCACTACTATTTTTTACCTTTCATTAAATAAAAATAGATTTTATGTTTTACACAATCTTCATATGTGCACTAATTGATAAGAGATGATCCTTGACTGAATTTTCTGCTGCAGGGGCAGCACCGACGTGACTGCCTAATCTGTTTTAGAGCATTTACCTTTAGGCGTTTGCTTATAATGAGTAAACTTGCTTTCAATCCACACAGAGGGCCCTGGCTTGACCGGAGCATAAATAGGTGGCCTAGCAGTAATAAACTGCTGCATTCTACTGGTGTTAGGGATATTATCGCACATGTCAGAACAAATTGGAGTATAGCTTCTTACAAATAAAGTTAGAATATAAATATGTTTAATAGCTACTGCATTTTGATTATTCTGTTGCCTACCATATGTGGCAAATTAGACACCAATTTATTACTGTAATTCAGTTCATGGAATAATAAGGATATATCATTCTTGAGACATTGGTAAATATTAGAGATGGGCAAGAAAATTTAGGCAATTATGAGCTAGAAAATGGAATGAGCCAACATTTTGACAAAGCTAGGCTCTACAAGACCCCTGCCTGTCAGGAGAGCTAGCTTTAGCTACTTATAAAGAGGTCCAGTGACGACAGCGGAGCTGGGGGCTGCCAAATGGGTCTTGGTGGCTGCTGTAGTACTTTGCAGTAAAGATAGGCAATGTTAGTGTGGCCAGATCTTCTTATAGGGCCCCCCTTGGTTTCCCCGGTCCTCCTTACCTCTGTATGGGGTGGGGAGGTTGCAGTGGCACTGCAGGGGCGACCGGGTCGCTGGAGTCCCGCGGCGGCCGGAGGGACAGGGCGCTGCCATCTTGTGCAGAGTTATGCATGCGCAGTCAGGCGGCAGCCATTTCAGCTTGTGCATGCGCAGGAGACAATGGGAAGTGGTGGCGATGAGACAGAGAGGCTTCGGGGGGACTACAGCCCTCAGCAGGCATAGGGCAGGCAGTCAGGTGCCGGGAACAAGCCAATAGGTTTGAGCAATCCCCTGCTCCCTGATATTGTTACATTTTGTGCGCAGGGACCACAGCAGTTGGAAGCTGGAAACCGAAGGGGTAGGGTGTGAGTGTGCAGGTGCCTGTGGCATCTGCACTAGGCCAGAGACTCCTGATAGACCCCAGGTAGGCCCAAATCCCCTAAGTTTGTGGCTGCTACAGGGACAGCCACATAGATAGGGATACTGCCCCTGTAGTTTGTAGTGAGGGACACAGCCAGGCTCTTGGTGGCGGCTTCCTGGCTCTTGGTGGTCTGGGACCAGACCACCCCACGGAAGCGACTGTCCTTGAGGTGGACATTCCACGCGGGGACTGCCCCACATGGAAGCACTGAGTTGCGTATCCTCACTGGGTCCGTGTACCCCATCACAGGACGCAGCACGCACGGGTGCGGACGCACCCAGCAGGTACCCCACGCACAAGTGCACCAATCTACACCAATATACACTATAGTGGCAGAGGGGTTATATCCTTGGAGAATAGAGTGGTTGGGTTCCTGAGGGCCCCATCAGGTACTGTGGGGACTGTGTACAAGTGTGTGAGACACTGGGCGGGTGATTACGCCCGTGCGAGGCCTGGTGGGTAGGCTGTAACCAGTAACTATCATTCTGTAATAAAGTTGTTACTTTATTTTTCATCTATTGTGTGTGGTTATTGTATAAGCATATGTATATAGGTCCTTGTAACAGGGACTTATCTCTGTTAAAGCACATTGCCTCTAATTCAGCTGATTCTAATTCTCTAGAGTTTTGTTTGCCTATATTTCTGATCCCTAGTGTCACCCATCCAATAAATTGCTTTAAAACAATTTTTGATATGCTGAGTTCCATCTTTCTAATTGCTGTGCACCGCTTCCCGTGCCTTGGGACCATACATTTGACATCCAATTGCCGGAAACATGCCATGGAGTAAAGAAGCTGCTGTATTTAGTGAGTACTACCCAAATGGGGTTGTTTTTCTTTCAATACACCTTGATCTTTGACAATTATTCTATCCATATTCTAAGTGGTCATAACTTACAAGTGGGGAAGAGAACCGGTCAGACCAGCTTCATAGGCTATATCTGTCCTCATTATCCACACATCCCCACCTGCAGTAAGCTTTGTTTCCATTAATCTTGAGTGGTAACACCGATATATGATATATGTATTACAAGATCACGTGGATACAGGAATTATTTCAACACCCCTCCAAGCCTCATTTCACTTGACTCCTTATTATTGACCTTATATATATATCTTTGACATACTCTGTAGCACTGGTCCCTGGACTTTTGTTGTACTTTTATATATGGGTGATAGTTCATTCCTACATCCTGACTCTGATGCTCTTGAAAACAAAAGGAAAAAGAAAGACAACAGAAAAAAAAAGACGAGGAGATGAAGAAAGAAGTAAAGAAAATAAGAAAAAGCAGAGAATAGAAACAGCAAAACAAAAGAGAAAAAAGCACAAGTGAGAAACAAAGATCCTTCGATCTTTTGAGTTCTCTATTTAGGGTTGTTTTGTTGTCTGTGTTTCAAAGCAACCCTGTTGCGACTTTGCCTGTTAGATGTAATTCCTATAAAGGAAGGGGCAGTTGAAGATGACATCAGCAGGGTGCTCTGTGGCTGTCAGTAGAATCAGTGGTGTACACAGACTCATCGTGCTTAAAACCCATCTACATGCACCTCTTCTGTCGACCGATGGAGATGCCGACCAGAGCAAAAGGCAAGCAGTAGGAACTAGGATCGAGAAAGACAGACAGGAAGAATAGACTTTAGCAATAACCAGTACAAGGTATCCAAATAATTCATCTGAAGGACTTCCCTAAACAGTACTGTGGACAATTATTGCTACTGTAACGGTGTTTCCCCCACCCGGTGGGAGATTTGGCCATTACTAGTCATGTGGTGCATGATACCTGCTGGTAACAGGAGGGCTGAGTCATCCGCCGATGATACTGGGGACACAGGACTAGGCTTCTGGGGTTCATACCCTACATATCTTTAGCAGTGCAGTGCCTCCATCTGCCATAGGCTCCAGGGAACGGAAAATGATCTCCCACAGTAGAACCGATTACCTTTCCCCTCAGTAAGATCACATACGAGGTCGGAGGTATAATAACAGGAACGGTTTATTCTCTCACTCTGTGCTGCACAGTACAATGCAGCAACTGTCAGCTACTCACTGAAGTGTCGTCTCTGGACCTTCACTACAGGAAAGGGCACCCACAGCAGTCCCAGCTCTTCCCTTTTTCTCTAGCAAGGGCAGAGGTATGGTACACACTCACTCTCCCCCGGACCAGAGGACCAGAGAAGACCCAATAATCAGGCTCTTGGCTGTGTGACCTGCCTCTCTCAAGGGGGTAGAGGCACTACTGAATTTGGGGCAGCACTGCCCTTAAATACAGCCATGAGGAGGGCACCCAGTAGTGGGATTCAGCCAGTTCGCACCGGTTTGTGCGAACCTGTACCTAAATTTTCCTCAGTTCACAGAACCGGTGCGAGAAGGGAGAGAGCAGAGCTTCTGCTAAGGGGCTGGGCAGCTTGCTCCATCCTGATTGGCTGCTACTGTGTAATGCAGCCAATCAGGAGGAAGTGGCAGGAGCCTGGGGGTGGGGCCAAAGAGCAGAGAAAAAGCGTGCAGCAGAGAGAGGTGAGGCTGTGTGCTGTGTGCTGTGTACCTCCTGCCTGTCTGTGTGCTGTGTGTCTCCTGCCTGTCTGTGTGCTGTATGCCTCCTGCCTGTCTGTGTGCCTCCTGCCTGTCTGTGTGCTGTGTGTCTCCTGCCTGTCTGTGTGCTGTGTGCCTCCTGCCTGCCTGTGTGCTATGTGCCTCCTGCCTGTGTCCTGTTTGCACTGATTGCAGGCTGCACTTATTTGCAGTGGTTCCCCATGGTCTCTCTGCTCCCTCCCCTCTATCTCTCACCCCGTGAGATGTGAGGGGGGTCAGGGAGAGATGTGAGGAGGGGCTGGGGTAAATGTGAGGGGGGGCTGGGGGAAATGTGAGGGGGGGCTGGGGGAGATATGAGGGGGAGATGTGAGGGGGCTGGGGGAGATATGAGGTGGGGCTGGAAGAGGGGTGGCTGGGGGGGATGTGAGGGGGGCTGGGGGAGATGTGAGGGGGGGCTGGAAGAGATGTGAGGGGGGGCTGGAAGAGATGTGAGGGGGGGGCTGGGGGAGATGTGAGGGGGGCTGTGTTCTGGGTGTGTCCTGTCTGTGTTTGTGTCCTGTGCAGTTTGCCTGCTTGTGTAGTTTGCATGTGTCCATTTGTATTTGCACTGGTTGCAGGTTGCACTTATTTGCACTGGTTCCCCCTGGTCTCTATAACACCCCCCCCCTCTCCCCGGTGTCTCTGCCCCCCTGGTCTCTCTCTCTCTCTCTCCCTCCCTGGTCTCTCTCTTTCTTGCTCCCCCCGTCTCTCTCTCTTCCCCCCACACCTCTCTTCCCCCCCACCTCTTCCCCCCACCCACCTCTTCTTCCTCCCCCCCACCTCATCTTCTCCCCCCCCACCTCTTCTTCCCCCCCACCTCTTCTTCCCACCCACCTCACCTCTTCTCCCCCCCACCTCACCTCTTCCTCCCCCCACCTCACCTCTTCCTCCCCCCCTCACCTCACCTCTTCCTCCCCCCCACCTCACCTCTTCTTCCCCCACCTCACCTCTTCTTCCCCCACCTCACCTCTTTTTCCCCCACCTCACCTCTTCTTCCCCACCTCACCTCTTC
Source organism: Ascaphus truei (assembly GCF_040206685.1). Taxonomy (NCBI): domain Eukaryota; kingdom Metazoa; phylum Chordata; class Amphibia; order Anura; family Ascaphidae; genus Ascaphus; species Ascaphus truei. The sequence goes on along the minus strand of NC_134486.1, from coordinate 78,931,502 downwards.
TTCCCCCCCACCTCTTCTTCCCACCACCTCTTCTTCCCCCCAACTCTTCTTCCCCCCACTACCTCTTCTTACCCCCCCACCTTCTTCTTACCCCCCCATCTCCTCTCCCCCCCACCTCTTCTTCCCCCCACCTCTTCTTCTTCCCCCCACCTCTTCTTCTTCCCCCCCACCTCTTCTTCTTCCCCCCCACCTCTTCTTCTTCCCCCCACCTCACTTCACCTCTTCCCCCCCCCACCTCACCTCTTTTTCCCCCACCTCACCTCTTCTTCCCCCCCACCTCTTCTTTCCCCTCCCCACCTCTTCTCCCCCCCACCTCCTCTTTCCCCCCACCTCCTCTTCCCCCCCCACCTCCTCTTCCCCCCCCACCTCTTCTTTCCCCCCCCACCTCTTCTTCGCCCCCCACCTCTTCTTCCCCCCCACCTCTTCTTCCCCCCCACCTCTTCTTCACCCCCTCCTCTTCTTCCCCCCCACCTCTCCTCCTCTCCCCCCCACCTCACCTCTTCTCCCCCCCCCCTCCGTGAGAGAGAACCTGTTGCTAATAATTTTGAATCCCACCACTGAGGGCACCAGGTCTGTCTCATGATTGGTCATGCCCAGGCCTGATGTCACCGCCTCCCCCTGTCACTCAAGTGCAGCTCCTAGGAGTGGGGAAAATCCATATTGACTACTGGCAGCCTGACTGTACCAGGGCTTACTGCCAGTATAAGAGCAGAATAGTAGCCACAGGTGACCTGGCTACACTACAATACATCAGTTGATGTGACAGGCTAAAAATATTTTTTTAATTTGTGAGTATTTAATTTGTTTAAGCTTATATACTTTTGACCTCATTAAAAACTTATTACACCATTGGAGGCGTTTGTGTTTTTTCCCAGCATGATATATATATATATATATATATATTTATATATATATATATATATATATATATAAAATAAAACAGAAATAATAAAGGAGCGCCTAATGGAATAACCTGCCTAACCGTGAGTATGTAGCCAACTGTGTTAATACAACCTATGGGGTGGCTAAGGTGGGAACATATATAAAAAAAACCCTATGTAGCTTTAAGATAAAACATGTAATAACAATAATAATTTTAATATAAGATATACATGACAAAAATATTAAAAAATATATAGGAAAAAAATATGATTTGTAAAAAATGTTCAAAATGGAAAAAAAATTCCCAAAAACCTTTAAAACCTTAAAAGTCACAGAGTCCTGTTCCAGATGAATGCATGCAGGTATAGGCAGCCCGTTTGCAAGGGATCACAACTCCCTAAGGATACCTATGAAAGAAAAGAGAAAAAAACAGGCGCACACCTAGTGCATTAAAGTATAACAATGATTTTATGGAACATTAAAAACAGACAAATGCCCACTCACAAGTATAACGGTTTTGAAATGCAGTTATGGGATAGGCCCTCATATGCCAGTGGTAGCGTTCGAGCCAGCAATGGTGTCCTCTCGTGCGTGGTCTCCTTCTACCGGAAGTGACGTTCACCCGGTCTGGTGTCCCGCAAAACGGAAGTCCCTCCAGGAAACCGAGCCCTCGCTTGCCTGCTTCTAGCTGCAGCACCATCAAGGGAACCAGAGATGTATCCACTGTTCTGTTTTGCTGAGCCTCTCACAATCTGCGTTCCTCTCAATCCGCAATATAGCTCTCAGTGGGAATTGTGCCTCCTTGCTGGCAATGACCGGAATGACGTCTCCGTCGTGCCGAAACCGGAAATGATGTCGCCGGATGTGACGTCAAGGACTGGCAATCTCCAGTGAAGCCTTGGTTTTGGCACGACGGAGACGTCATTCCGGTCATTGCCAGCAAGGAGGAACGGAAGGTGTGCACGGAAGGAGTGCACGGCATCCTGAACATCCTGCGAACCCCCTACACGTGGATACCAGCTCACATTGGTCTAATGCGATTTTACATCTGCCGTCCTGTGAGTGTTATCTAGATTTTAACCCACCGGAGCGGCACATCAGCAACTTGTCCTACCATATATAATTTTAGTTATAATAAATTAACTTTTATCACTAGCTTTGCTTTAATGTTGTTTGTCTAGTTGTGTCTGTTTGTCTTGTCTCCTTGTGACAGCCAGTTTGCATTTATATGTCTGTGTAATCTGTATAGCTGTGTTGCACTAAATATCTCTCTTCTTTCATTCCATGTTCCACTTCCCCTGCATGAAGTCCTAACGGAGCACCCAAGGATTTAGTGACTGTAGATCATCGTGGGACTGGGACTATTTCAACTGGACTTCCATCTATTTTTGGACTCAGTAGGCGCCGGTATCTCTTTTTGTTTAAACTAACAGGCAATGCAGAATAGCTGAAACATATATGCTGTAAAATAGAAAAACAGTGTAATGTGCATATGATATTGAGGGCTGAAAAGGGATGTTGGTAAGCTACAGCAGTGTACAAATCAGTGTCCTGTCTGAACTTCACATTGAAATGGGATGCAGTCAGTGCAGAGGATACTTTGCTCCCACGGAAAATCTCCTTAAAAGTACAGAGTCTGATGACTAGGAGCCCGAGTAGGAACAACCTGGAGACCCGTGCCTTCGTCGTCGCCATCAGATGACGCGAATGATGTGAGGAGCGTGGAAGCGTGGAGGCAAAGAATAGGACACGCTGCTGAATAACCAAAATGTATTGAGCCAAAGCAGGAGCAGAAACAGGAGCATGCAGGAGATGAGATGTTCAGAGGACAGTGAGGACAGGAAACGCAAGCCTCGACGTACGTTTCGTCACTTCTTTTTCAAGAGGCTTGCTGGGAAGGGTGTGCTGCTGATATTTAAACACTGACCCCATGATGATGTCCAATTAAAAGGGAGGAGTAGGCTGATAGTACCCTGCTGATTCGGCAAGGTGACTGACAAATCACAGCAATGACAACACTGAAGCCACATTAATTAAAGGCAAATGACCTATGGACGGCAGAAAAAACAGTTGAATAACCAAACACAATGTATAAATAATAATTAAATAATAAACAATAATAATAACATAAACTTTTGAGCATCCTGATGCTAAAAAGCTATACATAAAGGGGGACATAAGCAGTGGAACTAAAATAAGCTAGCATACTCACTATCAAACACGCTAATTTATGTGTTACTGAGATACTGTATGTCATAATATCTCTCTGAAGTATTAACTCCATCACTCTTACCATAAACAAATTGTAATCCCAATGCAAGCTCCTTAGAAGCACACTATCAGCAGAAGGCTTAAACATAAACCCATACACAAATCAATATTATATAATAAATGGAATACCAAAAATAAATAAATAAATATAATTTAAAAAAAGAACCCTTTTAAAAAAAAATTATTTTCCTTAAAAAAAAAGGGAAAAAGGGGGGGGAGGGATAAAGTTTATAGAAACATTGCAAAATCCATATATTCATTCAAGCCATGTGGTAACAAACTACCCAATCTGATAATCCAACAGCATTCACGTTGGAGCAGTATTTTTTCTAAATCACCACCCCTGATGCCAAGTGACACCTGGTCAATAGCAAAAACGCTCATCAGGTTGGGATTGGAGCTGTGGTGTAATCTGAAATGTCGCACTACGGTAGTGATTTTTCTCCCAATGGAGAGATCACGTTCCGTATTTTTGATATTCCTGGCATGTTCTAAGACATGGAAACGGAGTTCCCGTGTCGTCATGCCGATATAATTTTTTTGGCACGGGCACGTTAAGTAATAAATTACTGCCTTAGATTTGCAGGTAAGAGCACTCTGTATTTCATATCTGGTGGCGCGTTTGGAATCATAGAACTCATTGGTCCCTCTCATATGTTTGCACGCAGAGCACATTTACATAAGGAGAAGCCATTACGCAATTCTCTAGATATGAAGTGAGGAGACCTACTGACACTATAGTGACTTCTCACCAATCTGTCAGACAGATTGGGAGCCCTACGACTTACCAATGTAACAGAATCACCCAAGGTTTTTTTCAAATCAGGATCCGTAAGTAGTATATGCCAATAATTATTTATTGCATGTCAGTAGGTTGACCAGTTACTGTCAAATGTGCTGATGAATTAAAGGATCAGTGGTGTTGGTGTCCTTTACCTTTGGGATCAAGAGTGACGTGCGTGTTCATGCTTTGGTAATCTTCATCCCCCTCCTAATAGAGGATTTGCTGTATCCTCTCGCTTCAAAGCGAGACTTCATCTCTTGTGCACTAAGATTAAATGTTAGGTCAGTAGAGCAGTTCCTCTTGAGTCTTAAAAATTCTCCAACAGGAACTCCTTTTTTTGGTGGTTGGGATGGGCACTGGATGCATGGAGTATCGAGTTGGTAGCCGTAGCCTTACGGTAAATATCCGTCCCGATACTCCCATCAGCATGTACATTAATTTTAAGATTCAGAAACACAATTGACTCTTGGCTAATTGTACAAGAAAGCCTGATGTTATGGGAGTTTCTATTAAGGCTATTGATGAATGATGTTAGCGCCTGAGGCTGCCCATCCCAAATAATGAGAATGTCATCAATAAACCTTAGCCAGTCTAAACATGCTTAAAGTCTGGGTTGATGTGCTCCTGAAGAACACACTCCCTTTCCAAAACCCCAGGAAGAGATTGGCATAGGAGGGCGCGCAGGTGGCACCCATTGCCGTTCCCTGGACCTGTAAATAGAATTGGGATTTAAATACAAAATAATTATGTGCAGTGGTCGACAAATCACCAAAAAATCTACTCGCCGAACAAAAAAATCTACTCGCCACCTAGTACTACACGTGTGCTGCTGGGCCAATAGGAGCTCGCCACGAGGTTAAATCCACTCGCCCGGGGCGTGCAAATGTATAGGTTTGTCGAACACTGATTATGTGTAAGCACAAAATTCAGTAAATCCAGTAGAAAGTCTGCCAAATCAGGTGCCAGACCACCACCGGACAGGAAATACCGCACTGCCCTGAGACCATCCTGGTGACGGATAGAAGTGTACAATGACTCAACGTCACAGGTGGCAAGTACAGCACCCCTGTCCAGGGTGAGCTGGTCAACTCTCAGGAGCACATCAGTTGTGTCCCTGAGATGAGATGGCAAAGTCTCCACATAGGATCTAAGGAAATGGTCCAGGAAACGGCAAATGGGCTCGCACAACCCCCCTATGCCGAAACAATGGGTCTTCCTGGTGGGCGGGAGATGTTCTTATGCCCTTTAGGAAGCATGTAGAAGGTGGGAATAACAGGGAATTTAGAGATGAGACCAGTACTTTGCTTGATGGTAATGATACAGAGTGTAACGGCATCATTGATCATCCCATCAAGTCTAGCCTTATACTTGATGGTAGGATCAACCGGGAGTAACTGATAGCATTCAGTATCCCTTAGCTGGCATAAACGAAATGTGGCCAAAGTACCATGTTCCCCCTTTTATCTGAAGGTTTGATCTCAATCCCTTTTAACTCACTGAGATGTTTAATCGCTTGAAATTCACCTTTTGTAATGTTCTTTGTTCCTCTGGTTCTTGATATCTTAGAAAATTCTCTAGTGACCAGGTTGGCAAATATCTCAACTTGAGAGGAAGTCTGTGTGTGTGTGTGTGTATATATATATATATATATATATATATATATATATATATATATATTATGTGGGTGTATATAAATGCATGGC